>NC_041053.1:40952086-41125504 GCF_900634775.1 Gouania willdenowi | reverse complement strand
AGAGAGAGGGGGCTTTGCATTCCAAAATTAGACAAAAAAAGGGTTTGTGCAGCTTTGATTACAGAACTGCTTTAAATAAATAAAACTAACCCACATCTATAGTCACCAAAATCATAAACAAGCAAAAACAAAATACAATAGAGTGAGTGACTGTGTGTCAGCGGTATTATACTTTGTGAAATTTAATTTGTTTTGTTATCAATTTAGTTTTTCAGATTTTTTTTTAAATTATTTTTTTTTTCTTAAAGTTAGTTTAACAAGTAATTAGCTGTTTAAAAAACGTTGTGAAAAATGAAGTGGTAAATTATTACACATAATTTAGACCTGACAAAATATCATTAAACAAAAATATGACATGTCAAGATTTGAAATCATCAAATTGAGTTTGCTAACCCTGTGTTAGCCAAGCCTGTGTTAGCTAACCTGGTGTTAGCCAAGCCTGTGTTAGCCAAGCCTGTGTTAGCTAACCCTGTGTTAGCCAAGCCTGTGTTAGCTAACCCTGTGTTAGCCAAGCCTGTGTTAGCCAAGCCTGTGTTAGCTAACCCTGTGTTAGCTAACCCTGTGTTAGCTAACCCTGTATTAGCAAACCCTGTGTTAGCCAAGCCTGTGTTAGCTAACCCTGTGTTAGCCAAGCCTGTGTTAGCCAAGCCGTGTTAGCTAACCCTGTGTTAGCCCAAGCCTGTGTTAGCCAAGCCTGAGTTAGCCAAGCCTGAGTTAGCTAACCCTGTGTTAGCCAAGCCTGTGTTAGCCAAGCCTGTGTTAGCTAACCCTGTGTTAGCCAAGCCTGTGTTAGCCAAGCCTGTGTTAGCTAACCCTGTGTTAGCCAAGCCTGTGTTAGCCAAGCCTGAGTTAGCCAACCCTGTGTTAGCTAACCCTGTGTTAGCCAAGCCTGTGTTAGCTAACCCTATGTTAGCTAACTGTGTGTTAGCTAAGGTATTGGATCAGAATTCACAAAGTGACTTCCTTCTTTCTTTTCCTTTCTTACCCTTTAATGAACCGACGCTGTTGAGACACAAACATAAGTTACTGCAAAAGTCATTTTCTTTAACTTTTGTGTTAATTAGTTTTTTCTTGTATTTTGTGTGTTTTTGTTGTAGTTTTTTTGTCCTTTTCTGTGTTTATTTCTCTTCTCTTCTTCCTGTGCTGGAGCTAAAAACCTCATCGATTAGGATGAATATCTTTCTCAATCCAACGTCTGAAATATCATCTGATAAATCAGCTGAGCTCACATTGGACGACTCAGCAGTTTCCTGAGTTAGCTTAGCACGTAGCGTTGCTGCTCAAAACTGTGAGAAGTGGAGTGTAAAGTACAGCTCTGCTGTGATAATGGACTTCTTTAACTCAGCTGTTTGCCTTTGCTTTCTCTTTATTTCTGTAATTGTGCAGCAGAATGAGGACTGTGGAGGAACTGAAAAACGCTCGGAGGGAAATTAACGAGCAATTTTATTGCAAGCAATTAACCTGCAGCAAGCAGCAGAACATTCTCCACATTTTTCAAATAAATCAAAGTGGGATAGATTTAATAAATGACTCCAGCGCTCGCTATTAGCAGGAGAAAAGCCCAGGTGAGCGAAACAAACAGAGCTCGGAGGGAAAGCTGGATGTTTGGACTTTAAGTGTTTCCAGTTGATAAAACAAGGAGAGCCACAGCCTTATTCAAAGCCCAACACCACAAACTTTAATGAATCCGATCAAATCCACAGCGTTGCCATGGCTCTGTGCAGGAGGAGGAACGGGAGGGAAAAGCTTCCCTGTAGAAATCAGGGTTAATAAAACAAAGTTCCAGCCTGTCGTGCACGTAATCAGACACGCAGTTCATTTCAGGCCAGACGGAGCTTTTTACAGCCACAAATTAAGGTCGGAGCACCTCCACTGTGAACACACACACACACACACACACACACACACACCTTCAGAACTTTAAAACTTCTTAATCAGCTTTTTTTTAAAACAACAAACAACTTATTTTTTTAAAAAAGTAACTAAACCTCAACCTTTTATTCTGATGAATACATACTGTATGTATCTAAGCAGGGCAGGCATACAGTATACTGTATGAGGGGGCATCATACGTACACATGATGCTCCAGAACTTTGTTTCTACTGTGTTTACAGTGTTTCATTGATTTGGTTGAAGAGGATTAACCTTCGTCAGGTCTCATACCTGTCCATTAGTGTCCCACCTGAAAACTAAGCTCTGGAAGTCACACAAACCCCCCGTGGCAGTCCCTCAAGGGGGGAACTGAAAAATACAAATAAAATAAAATGAAAAATATCCTTCAACATTTATCTTAACGAGATGATTTTAAGTAACTTTGATTCTGTGCTGATGAGATCTCCCAGTGGGAGGGGCCACAGGGTCCTCTGGGGTTTTGGTGAAACTCTTTGGGTTGAATGGGAGTGAATTTCAACAGTAGTGGCTGTTTCAGTCTCCCTAAATGGTGACCAATCCCTTGTTAGCTCTGTCATGGTTGCCATGGTAACTGTTGAGTGTGGTTTGGTGACAACAGGGGGTGAAATGGGGGGCGCGGGGACTTGGAGGTGGGGCCTGGCCACCTCTGCTTTGGCCCTGGAGTCACATCTTCTACCTGAGATATGATGAGAACTTCCATCTGCTCCAGAGTCTCATCCTGTAAACACACCCCCAGGTTGGGTCTAGCCCAGGATGAGGCTGTCTGGAAGGGGTCTCTTCAGTCTGCTGTGAGCATGCTCAGGAGAGCTTCAAACTCCGCCTCCATGGCCACCGTGTAGTGACGTGTGGTGAGGTTCGTGGCTGGTGAGGACTGATTTCAGAACATAGAACCCAGTCTATTACAGCATGCAGACCAGACCAGGTGTTTCGTGCGTGGAGCGCAGACCACCTGACTGAAGAACCAATCATATTTGTTCCCTGTGCTCCAGCAGCAAGTGAGGAATGAGCAAAATCAGCAAATAATATTCAGTGAATGTGAACGCTAACGCTAACACAACGCTGTCAATATCCCGTCCCACGACCAGCAGAAATCATTTTAGTGTCTCGGGACCACAAATGAGCTCCTGACCCCAAGGCTGAGAACCCCTGCTGTAGAGTATTGCCATGGTTACGTGTAGTTTGTCATACTGTGTTATTGTGTAAATTTGTGCAGTGTTGTCATTGTTTTGTGTATTTTTTCATCATCTGTTGTGTCTTTATTTCTGTTGTCATCTCAGTCTCCTTTGTTTTGTGTGTTTCTATCGTCTATTATTTCTGTCGTCATGGCTACTGACCCGACATGGCATCCTGGGTAATATTCTAATGTACTTCACAGTGTGACACAAGTGTGTGTGTGTTTATCTGAGGTCATCCTCTCTGTGAGGTCTACGTTAGTGGTACAAAGATCCTCTGAGTGCAGAGGCTCAGCTTCTAATCTATACTTTTAAAGTACTTTCATGCTCTGATCCTCGGCTCGGACACACCATCGATGGAGGCGCCGGTCCGAGCAGCCGCCACGGCCTCATGCTCCAGCCTCAGGCCTGTCGGAGCGAGGAACTCCTTAACGCCTTAATCCTACACACACACACACACACACACAGCCTGAGGTGTGTGTGTGTGTGTGTGTGTGTGTGTGTGTGTGTGTGTGTGTGTGTGTGTGTAAATGAAGGTTTTTAATTTGCTCTTGCTTCTGCTTAGCCAGCAGTCAGAGCTGCTCCTGTCTGAGGAGACGGTGATGGATGAGGTGCTGCTACACACACACACACACACACACACACACACACACACACACACAGAGTTTTAAGACTGTTACCAGTGCGCTGCCGTTGGGGCTTTAGCTCTTTAGCGCGGCTGTCACTGAGCTGTGTGGCCTGAGGGGGCGGGGCTTAAGCAGCACTCTAAACTCTGAGCCGTGCCATGATCATGATTTGCATATTTGTGACGTCATCATCATGTCACAGCAAGTTTGAGCTAAAACCTCAGTGGGAAAAAAACGAAAAAGGAGAGAAAATGGTCCATAATGTAGATTGTGTCAGTTAGACATTAGCATTAGCACGTTAGCATCTGCTAACTATGCAATGTGGGCGGAGTTGCTGTAACGCACTAGATATCAGGAGGAGGAGGAGGAGCTACAGACAGATGAACGAGATTGTTCAAAGGCCGGCAGGTGTGATCTGTCACAGCTTTACTCACAGATGGCTGCGTGTGTGTGTGTGTGTGTGTGTGTGTGTGTGGGGTTGATTCTTTGTTCTTTTGTCTGTCTTTTCTTTGACCTTTGCTGCTGTTCTTCATGGTTTCCCAAGATGCCTTAAAGAATATTTTTTGAATGATTTGAGCCCATTTTTGCTTATTTTTGCCATTTTTCTACAACTACACCAAACTCACCGTATTTTAACCTATTTTTATATTTTTTTCTTACCATATTTTTGCTCCTTTTAATGTATTTTTGCTACATTTCTCCCATTTCTGACACGTCTACAGCACATTTCAATGACTTTTCTGCACATTTTTTACACTTTCCAGACATGTTCATCACTTATAAACCATTTCTACCACTTTTACACCTAATGTTACATACAAACATTATTGTCACTTTTAACCTCTTTTCACCATATTTCATGATTATTTTTTTTTGCCAATTTAACCACATTCACAATTTATCATGCCCATTATTTGCCAGTTTAAACTAAATGTTCCAACATTGACACTTTGAACCCTTTTTAACACTTTTTCGGGCCGTTTTTGTCCACTAATTTAACATTATCTGCTTTTAAAGTTTTTAAAATCACATTTCACCACCTTTTACGCCATTTTTTGTCACTTTGAACCCATTTTATTAGTGATTAAAACAATGATTTCCATCTTTAAGATGATATAATAATAATAAATGTTCCTGGATAACAGTGGATATTATTCAGATGAATAAATAAATGTGGTTATCACAGTCAGACAGCGTGGACACACACACACACACACACACACACAGAGGGAACGTAGGGCAGAGGATGAAGACGTCTGACACAGATGAAGATGAATCTGCACAACTCACAGGTCTCTCCGTGTGTTGGATTTGATCTCGTTAGGAATTGATGAGCCTCTGCTGTTAAGTGTCGTCTCTGAACGGAGGCGACGGCGAGGGATGGAAAACCCACGGAGGGGGATGTGATATGTGGAGGATGACGAGTGTGGAGCGGTGAGAGCAGCGACAGGCCAACGGAAATCAATCCCAGGAAACCTGAGAGTAGCTTCATCGTCTCCATCACTGATGATGCTCACAATCACAGCTGGTTTTAATCCTGAGCAACATCAAGGAAAAACATGACATTAGTGCATTAAAATTACACAAAAAGATCTGAATAACATATTTAAATGATAGTTTGTTTTTTTAATTAAAAAGTTCTCCCACTTAGAATTTATGGAGGGTCTGAAATTTACATCATAGGTGTATTTCTATTGTGAGAGACAGAATAAAAAAATTCAAAAAAATCACATTGTATGATTTTTAAATCATTTATTTGTATTTTATTGCTGTGCATACGTATTTGAACACCTGAGAAAGTCAGTGTTAATATTTGATACAGAAGCCTTAGTTTGTAAATCCAGAGGTCAAACGTTTCCTGAAGTTCTTCACCAGGGTTGGTCCACTCCTCCACACAGATCTTCTCTAGATCTGTTTAGGGGCTGCCGCTGAGCAACACAGAGTTTCAGCTTCTTCCACAGGTCTTCTATGTGATGTAGGTGTGAAGACTGGCTAGGCCACTCCAGAACCTTGATCTGCTTCTTACGGAGCAGCTCATTGGTTATCCTGGCTGTGCTTCGGGTCATTGTCATGTTGGAGACCCAACCACGACCCATCTTCAATGATCTGACTGAGGGAAGGAGAAATACACGACCCCATTGATTCTCTCCCTAATACAGTGCAGTCATCCTGTCCCCTTTGCAGAAAAGCACCCCAAAGCATGATGTTTCCACCCCCATGCTTCACAGTAGGGAAGGTGTTCCTGGGATGGTACTCATCCTTCTTCTTCCTCCAAACACCGCGAGTGGAGTTTAGACTAAAAAGTTCTATTTTAGTCTCATCTGATCACATGACTCCTCTGGATCATCCAGATGGTTGTTGGCAAACAAAGACTGACAGTCATCTTTAGCCTCTTCCATTTTCTACCAACAGTTGATCTATTTTCACCAAGCTGCTCGGCAGTTGCCCCGTAGCCCTTTCCAGCCGTGTGGAGGTCAGCTATTTAGTCTCTGGTGTCTTTTTCCCATGGTCGTAGTTAGAGTCTAACTGACTGTGAGGTGGACAGGTGTCTTTAAGCTCAAACAGGTGCTACTAATATATATGAATAAGTGGAGTAGAGGTGGACTTTTTAAAGGCAGTAACAGGTCTTTGACAGTCTGAATTCTTACTGAATGGCAGGTGTTTGAATACTTATGTGCAGAAATGAAATACAAATAAATGATTTAAAATTCATACAATGTGATTTCCTGATTTTTTTATTTTTTACAGTGAAAATACACCTATGAAGTACATTTAGATCCCTCCGTAATTACTATGTGGGACAACTTGCAAAATTGCAGGATGTTCAAATACTTATGTTCCTCACTGTATGTAATATTATATAAATTGTACTTTTGTATTTTTTTCAGTCATTCTGTGTACTCCATGTTTATTGTTGTCTTGCTTGCCATGATTGCATTTTAAGCATTTCTGTTGTTGTTTTGCTTCTTTGTTAATACTGTGGGTTTGTAAAGGCTTTTTGGGGTTTTTCTTGTCTTTTAGCAAATGTTTATTGTCATATTTTGTTATCTTCCATATTTTTTAGTCAGTTTGTTCATTTTTGAAGTAGTTTTGTGTGTTTTTGTTTCCTTTTCTGTTATAGTGGTCGTTTGTGTGCTTAGTCCTATTGTGTATTTATGTTGTCATTTTGCGTTTTTTAAACAGTTTCTGTTGTTTTGTTTGTTAGTACTGTGGGTTTGCAGTCATTTTTGTGTTTTTCTTGTCTTTCAACTTATTTTTGTTGTCAGTTTCTGAAATTTTGTACTTTTTTTTGAGTCATTTTGTGTTATTTGGAGTAATTCAGTGTATTACTGTTTTTGAAGTTTTTCTTGTCTTTTACTGTATTTTTCTACAATGTTGTATATCTTTGTATTTTTTATTGTATTCTTGGTTTTGTTTTGTGTATTTTTCTGTCATTTTGTACATTTAGTTTTGGGGGCCTTATTAAATTAAACTTAGGGCTCCCAGATGCCCATGTCTAATATACAGTATTTATTTATCCAGAGATATAATCACTACAGAGGAATGTAAAATGAGCTCAATCACAATTCTTCATAAGATGGTACAAAAATAAAATAAAAGTCAGAGGAGTTATTATTACTGCGAGGCAAAAGAGAAATTTCATCCCTTTCACTCTAGGAGGTAATTAAATTTGATACATTTTATGATACTATCATATAATTTTATAAAGTTTCAGTTCACCTTAAATGACTAATGTAATTATTCAAAATGAAATGATGCTGGATTCTAAACCTCCCGTTATCCCACGAATAAAAACAGAGGACGAAAATGATTAAAGCACTAAACGAAAAGTCCCATTAATGATGATTGTGCACTTTTCAGGGCTCATTAATGAAGATTTGATTTGGAGGAGAGTAACGACCTTCATCCTGACAATCATCATCATCATCATCATCATCATCAGCGCCGTCACTACTGGAGTCACCTTTGTCATCATCCTGTTTAACGGCCTTCTCCATCCTCAGGACCACAGACAGCTCCCGTCACACTTTCAACAGCACGACTAATGCTTTTAAATTAATAAAGTTACTTTACACCAGGGACGAGAAACTGGAGGCCTGTGGGTCGTACATAAAACAAGGCCAAAAACACACACATTAACCATAAATATACAGAGAAAATATACAAAATGAAGCTAAAAATCCAGAAAAAAAAACACAAAAACGCTTTGTTGTTTTCTGTATTAATGCTCAGGTACTCTAAACTAAAGAAACAGAATTCTTTGTTGCCGTTTTGTGTAGTTTTGGAGTTATTTGTGTGTTGTTGTTGTTCTTAAAAGACACACACACACACACACACACACACTCAGCACTTTGCAGTGCTGTTATTGGCCCTGCTGCGTTTCTGACGATGCTTCAATGAACTCGTTCTCAGCAGGTCTCGATCGCTCCCATCTGTGGTTCCCGCGGCGCTGCCGGTGCTTGTCAGTGGCAATAATCTGCATTAGCAGCTGTCTGCGACACACACACACACACACACACACACACACTGCTTTGTGTTTGAAAACGTCACATGACAATCCGAGCTCAGATCTTCAAACGATGAAGCCATGAAAGGCGTTTGAAAAGGTCACAAGTCACTGTCTGAACCTTTGGACCTCCACAGGTAACACACACACTCAGTCACACACACACTCACACACAGGACAGGCTCACCTAATAAGCCGTTTCACACTCTGTACTGGTTCAGTTCTTCCACATGAGGTCAAAGGTCAGAGGGATAAACTTGCCATATCTGACGGTGTAAGAAGCGAGTCTGACAGAGATTTAGATTATTTTACCCGCTGCATCGTTGATTCCTTAAAAGATTTTTTGCATAAAATTACAGAAAAGACAACAAACATCCACAAATTGACTATAAAAACTCTTTGTTTCCTGTATTAATGCTCAGATCGCTCATTATTCCTAATGCTAATGAGAATGTTGATCATGTGACCATATGATAAAGTTGCCTATCTCTGATATAGCGGGTAGCTAGGACCCTGATGCAGCTGACTATGAATGACTTTTGGGTTAAACAATAACTATTTTTTTGGCAATGAAAGCTGGTATAATTAATTAGCATCTACTTAGCTCTACAAACTCTTAATAACTTCCATAAGTGTAGCACATCAACCACTGGCTGCTAAGATGAATATTTACATCTATAAACATTCAACTTTATTGTTTTAGAACAAAACTAAATAAACATGTAAGTTTAAAATAAAATTATGAATGTGTGAAGTACTTTAACAGTGCAGTGTTGGATGCAAGACGTATATTTATGAAAGGCCGTTAAATTCATTAATCTGAAACCATGTAGTTTGCAGACATTCAACAATCAGGCAAAGATGATCAAAGCCACAAAAGGCTTTGATCTTAAGTAAGGGAGGGATCGAGACAAGAATCCCCCCGTTTATCCAGTAAAGTGCTGTTTTTGTACATTAATAACGTCCAGATTAAACGTTGTAATACATTATTGTAAAGTAGGATGTATACATCCTCATTGTGATGTATTTATGAAGTCATAGACAAAAAATCAGGAGAAACTTAAAGGCATGAAATTAAGGTCAGTAATTTCAATCAAAAATGTAGCTTTTAAAATGTCACATTAAAGAGTTTAAAGTAGGTGAAAGGACAATTGCAAAATGTGTATTAATAGAAAAAGACAGTTGATATGTTAATATATGTATTGAATAGATAAAAATGAGTCTTAAAAAAAGAAACAAAAAACAAGTGTAGAAATAAAGCAGTTTTAGTCGTCTGGCTCACTGACTGTTCTTTGGTCCTCTGTGGTGTTGGAGGTGCTTGATTTGTTTCTGTGTGGGTGTAAAACAGATGCAAACCATTAGACAATAATCTCTTATATTGTGTAAAACTTAGGAATGTGTGTTTGTGGTAGAAAGAAATAACAGTATTTACCCAGATCAGGGAAATCCTCAGTGTACTGAAGTAATAGTTCATCAGAATTTTGTAGAAGTTCCACAGTGATGATGTCATCAGTCTCAGCTGGGAGCAAATATCATTTTCAAGAGGGCGCTATAGAGTCATTTTGCCATTCCCCCAAAATATCACATTTTTCACCAGTTCTAATATGTGTTCACATTTTCATGACTTTTTGAACATGTTTAGGTCCTCAAAAATGTATGTAATAAAAACGAGGTGCATTACAATAGGGTCCTATGCACCGTTGTGCTCGGGCCCTAATTACAATAAATGTTCAAAAATTACAAAACATGCAAACCACAACAGAAATATACAAATGGGTTCCAAAAAGATGCAAAATGCCAAAAATACCAAAAAACAACAAAAATTCACAAACTAAAAATATACATACATACCGTAGAAAAGCTGTTCTCAACCTTGGGGTCAAGACCCCATCTTGGGTCGCGAGACACTGGGAAGGGGTAGCCAGATGCCTTACAAAAAACAATTTAAGCCAATTTTTGCTTATTTTTACCTTTTTTCTACAACTACACCAAACTCACCATATTTTAACCTATTTTCATCACTTTTTCTTGTCATATTTTTGCTCCTTTTAATGAATTTTAATCACATTTCTGACACTTTTTCTTTGCACTTATAAACCCTTTCCATCTAATTGTCACTTTTAACCTCTTTTCACCTTAATTTTTGCTAATTTAATTTGCCAGTTTAAAACTTTGAATACTACCACCTTTTCTGTCTATTTTTGGCCACCTTCATGTACAATGGGGGTCCCCAGTCTATGGGACCTTTATTTTGAAAAGGTTGAGAACCACTGCCATAGAGGAGCAGAATGACGGGCTGTTGGATGAGTTTCAGTGAATCCTCGGTTTCTTGAACCGAGGCGTTAATCCGTGTCACCTGTGGGCTCAACCTGTCACCTGCTTGGATGCACAGATCCCACCGTAGATTGGGAGCAAATTTACATGAAGACTCTGTCCAATTATCCTCGTTTTTTGGAGAAAAGCAGCAGGACGAGCGTCACGCATGGTCGGTCTGCCCGTGTCACAGAACGTTCCGTGGCCTCCAAGGACGCTCACGACAGCCTGAGAACTCTCAGCTTCTGTCAGACTTCCTCAGGCCAAGGACGCCAACTGTCCTTTAAGGCTTTGGCCTCCTAACTTCTACTGTTTCACTGGAAACACAACACCACACTCGTTTATCATCCAGACACAAAACTAATCCCACAAAAATGTATATTTATGAAGTTTAAGGCAAAGCAAAAGCGTACACAGTACACAAAAAACTACAAAAACATACAAAATAACAACAAAAACACACAAAACCACAGAAAAATGTGACTCAAAATGAACACTAAACAACTGAAATGTATAGAAAACAACAACAACACACAAAATAACAATGAAAACACAAAACTACAAAAAATGAACATGATTCAAAATAAACAATAACTGAAAAGTATAGAAAATAACAAACACACACACACAACATAACAACAAAAACACGTGAAATGACTGAAAAGAAATACACAAAAATGTAAAAACAACATAAGTTATTATGAATTCATGTTTGTGACATTGATCAACAGGTAGGAAGGTTTTAACAAACAAAAAAAACATAAAAACTATAACAGAAATACACAAAATGGCACCAAATTTAAAAAGACAACAATTATGCACAACAGTACATCATAAACTCACAAGTTGACAACAAATGTGGACAAAATAATGGCAAAAACATAAAAACCACAACAAACAAATGGACTCCAAGAAGACACAAATGTTACAAATCTAGATTGAATCTTATCAAACTAACTTCTAGGATTAAATCAGTGTGTTCTGGACTACAAAGCTCACTAACGTCTTACAGAGCTAAATCACCATGGTAACTAAGGCTGAACGGCTAGCCTGGTCGGGGGCAAGATGTAGAGATGTACACACAAATAAAATGGGTTAAAAGTGACCAAAAATGGTAGAAAATGTGGTAAAATGGGATTCTAAAAACCACAGAAATCGGTAAAAAGTTGCAAATTAGAGTGTCCGCAAACAGACAGTGTTTTTTTTAACAGGGTTCAAAGTATCATTATTGGAAGTAGTTTAAACTGGCAAATAGTGGGCATGATAAATCATGGATGTGGTTAAATTGGCAAAAATAAGCATGAAATAAGGTAAAAAGAGTTTAAAAGTGAAAATATTGGGGCAACATATACAATGGTATGTGGGAAAAGTGGTGGAAAGGGTTTATAAGGGCCGAAAATGTCTTGAAAGTGGAAAAAAAAACCAAAGTAAGTTATTTAAATTTGATGGAGAAGTGGCCAAAATATGAGTAATGTAGTAAAAATGCAGTAAAAAGACCAAAAATATGGCAAGTTTGGTGTAACTGCAGAAAAGGGTTCAAAGAAGCAAAAATTGGCTCAAATTGTTTAAATATTAATAGTTCCTTGAACCTGTATTCTATGCAATGGCATAGTCCGCCTATAGCCAGAAACGCCTCTTAAATCGCACATATATGTATACGTTTCTCGGCGACTGGAGCATTTATTTTGAACTTTGCTTTCCAGACATAGGGACCTGTACGACAAAGCTAGATACAGTAAGTATATCCGGAATATAGCGGACTTCATATAACCAAACATTCTCCGTCAGAGATCCCCGGTATTAACTTTTCATGGGCAGAATAATTAATTATAATTAATAATTGCTTTTCTATGGCATTAGGTGGCAGTAAGAAGCACAATTGTATTCCAGGGCGGCATCTTTTCTTTGGCTTGCTGCTGAATCTTTCTCCAAACATAGCCAATCTTACCTTGACAAACAAAGGGGTGGAAAATGTATTTTGTTACTGAATGAATCAGATTTAGCATCTCAAATGTCAGTTAATTCAACTTCATCATCAATCATTGCAAATAACTGTATGGCGTACACATGCTAATCATAATTTAAAAAATGGCTGCTTGTTTTTTTGCTTGCCTTTTGATGTTAATGTTATTCTTCCTGTTTTGGTTTATTTGTTTTCCTCTCTTTAGTTAAAGTTTAAATGTTACATCGGGGGCCCTCTTCTTCAAGACCCTTGAGCGTTTTTTTTTTTGGTTTTTCTTGGGTCATGACCCCATTTTATTATCACAAATTTCTGGCAACCCGACAGACTTTTTTTTCTCTAAAACTAGTTTATATATACAGTATATATATATATAATGTTTATTTTATACTATATACTATATATATATATATATATATATATATATATAAAACAAAAATGGGGTTTAAATGTCTATTATTTGATTAAAAAAAAGAAGAAAAAATAACGGAGGTAAAAACGGATCAAAATTTTATATTACGTTATCAAATAACTGTAACCCATACTTCAACTTTCTCAAATATCAATCTATTTCAAATAAAATACAGTACAAAAATATCTAAGGTGGCGCACTAGTCACTTTGTTACAAATCCTGGCTACTCTGTAGTTGTAACACACTTTATTAAACATGTTAAAAAAAAACTAATTCTAGAAGAAAAAAAATGTCTCTGTGGTTGCCGGACATTTGTGATATCAAAATGGGGTCATGACCCATATAAGGTTGGGAACTTCTGGGTTAATGTGAAGAAAAAAGAAAGCTTATAGTGGGGCAAAAAAAGTATTTAGTCAGCCACCATTTGTGCAAGTTCTCCCACTTAAAAAGATGAGAGGCCTGTAATTTTCATCATAGGTAAAATACAACTATGAAAGACAAAATGAGGGGAAAAATCCAGATTTTGTTTTAATGACTTAATTGGTAAATCCCTCAGTAAAATAAGTATCAAGTAGTAAGATTTCTGGCTCTCACAGACCTGTAACTTGTTCTTTAAGAGGCTCCTCCTCCACTCGTTACCTGTATTAATAGAACCTGTTTGAACTGGTTATCAGTATAAAACACACCTGTCCACAACCTCAAACAGTCACACTCCAAACTCCACTATGGCCAAGACCAAAGAGCTGTCAAAGGACACCAGAAACTAAATAGTAGACCTGCACCAGGCTGGGAAGACTGAATCTACAATAGGTAAACAGCTTGGTGTGAAGAAATCAACTGTGGGAGCAAATATTAGAAAATGGAAGACATACAAGACACTGATAATCTCCCTCCATCTGGGGCTTCACGCAAGATCTCACCCCGTGGGGTCAAAATGATCACAAGAAAATCCCAGAACCACACGGGGGGACCTAGTGAATGACCTGCAGAGAGCTGGGACCAAAGTAACAAAGGCTACCATCAGTAACACACTACACCACCAGGGACTCAAATCCTGGAATGGGGACATGGATGAATGTCATATGGTCAGATGAAACCAAAATAGATTTTTTTTTGTAAAAACTCAACTTGTCCTGTTTGGAGGAGAAAGAATGCTTAGTTGCATCCAAAGAACACCATACCTACTGTAAAGCATGGGGGTGGCAACATCATGCTTTGGGGCTCTTTCTCTGCAAAGGGACCAGGACGACTGATCCGTGTAGAGGAAAGACTGAATGGGGCCATGTATCATGAGATTTTGAGTGAAAACCTCCTTCCATCAGTAAGGACATTGAAGATGAAACGTGGCTGAGTCTTTCAGCACGACAATGATCCCAAACACATTGCCCGGGCAACGAAGGAGTGGCTCCGAAAGAAGCATTTCAAGGTCCTGGAGTGGCCTAGCCAGTCTCCAGATCTCAACCCCATAGAAAATCTTTGGGGGGAGTTGAAAGTCTGTGTTGCCTAGCGACAGCCCCAAAACATCACTGCTCTAGAGGAGATCTGCATGGAGGAATGGACCAAACTACCAGCAACAGTGTGTGAAAACCTTGTGAAGACTTACAGAAAACGTTTGACCTCTGTCATTGCCAACAAAGGGTACATTACAAAGTATTGAGATTAACTTTTGTTATTGACCGAAAATACTTATTTTACACTATAATTTGCAAATAAATTCATTAAAAATCCTACAATGTGATTTTCTGGATTTTTTTTTTCTTATTTTTTCTCATTTTTTTCCAAGAAGGAATCTAAGATATTGTATCAAAAACCAGCAATGACTCACACAGGAAGCAAAAAAAAAAAAAAAAACACAATCAAAAATACATGTTCTCCATATCTGAGACCAGAGGTGAATGTTAAAATACTTGTTTTTCAATAAAGCATAAAAAAGGTTTGACCAGGATCAATCAACAGCACTACTTAATACCCACAAACATTTGTTTTCAGCAGAAAAAAAGTGGTTTTGGGGTTTTTTAAGCAAAAATACAGATGTATTTGCATAAGTTAAAAAAATAATTTATATTATATGTGTTGTATGTATATGTATTTACATATAGTTTAAAAGTAATTTGTATGAAGAAAATCCAACACAACAGTGATGTGCAAACTTGTTACACGTTTAAAGTACTGTAGTACAACTGAAAAACACTGTGGTATTTCATTAACTACCATAAGATTTAGGTTTGGGTTCAATAAAACCCCATCAAACAAACCAAACCCCTGTCATTCACAGAATGAACAAAGAGTAGTTTGATAGATTCAACATTACACAAATAAAGGTAAAAAGGCACAGTTAACTAATACAATACAGATACTCGAACATACTACTTAAGTACATTTACTTCAACAGATATTTTTCAAGAGTCCTTGTCAAAGAACATCAAGGAAACTTTTCATTTGCTGTATTAGCATTGTGTCGTTTACACAAACTGTACAACAATATTGTGTTTGATAGGTTTTTTTTGGTGGGGATCGTGTATGTTCTTATCATATATCATGTATTCCCATAATATAATTATTGTGAGAGGAAACCACTCAATCCACAGACTGACTTAGGAGATAAGCAATGCAAACACTGCTTTAGGGCTTAAGGTGGAACATATTGGTTTACCTACTTCTTTGACCTCATGCCCCGAGTCCACTAAAAACAAGCCAATCGGGTTAATAATACTCTCTCTCTCACACACGCACGCACGCACGCACGCACGCACGCACACACACACACACACACACACACACACACACACACACACACACACACACACACACACACACACACACACACACACACACACACACACACACACACACACACACACACACACACACAAGGGACCTCCTGTGACCTCCTGTCTCATCTAAGGACCTGCTATTGTTCCAAGCATTGTTTAGTGATTGTATCTCTTGTTCACGGCCCCGTTTGTCAACCGGGTGTCTTGTCCACCATTTTTTTACCTATTCATACAACAGGCAAACCTAAAAAATGTACATGTGCACATAAACTAGAAACCAGTACAGTGAATTCAAGCCTTAAATTACCTTAAAAGCATCACAAATAACTTTCATCAAACGCCTAACCCTAACTAACCCCACTAGATAACTCCACCTAACCCAAAAAATGCCAACATAGCTCCAAAGGTGTCATAATTTAGCGAACAACATTTAATGATAGCCTTCATGTGGCTCTTCCTTCTGTTTTTTTTCTTCCCTGGGCACCAGATAATTACTTTGGTTGTTTAGACATGACGCCACTTGCAGCAGCAGTAAACAGTAAACAACTGGTCCGAGCTGCCTGCCCTGGGTCACGCCTCAGACAACCTGTCAATCGATTTGGGGGGCGGGAGAAATTATTTTTTTTTTTTTTTTAATTTTAATTAAAACTAGACTAGCTAGTTCTTAATAAAACTATCAAGTTTAGTATGCTAATAATATCAGTGTTTTGATTTTTTAATTTATTTTATTTTTTGCGCCCCCTATAATGGCCGGCGCCCCTAGCATATTTACCTGTACTGCCTATGCCACGGGCCGGCCTTGATGATAGCATCATGTCAGCTTTATGTAGTTAAGTGTTACCGAACGTTCATTGTGGCGTGTTGCCCTGTGTTATACTAGCATGGGTTATTAATATGGGTTAAGTTAACATACTTTGTCAAAAACATTGCATACAGTCAGGTAACTTTACTTGCTATTGAAATATGTAGTACTAATCTCAGCCTGGTTGGACGGGGTCTCTCCGGGCGGTGCCGGCCTGGTGGGACGTGGAGGTGCCCCTTCCCTACAGGTGGGGCTTGGTGCTTGTCTCGTGTCCTGGTTGCCTTGGGGGCGCGTCTCGCGGCGTGTGGGTCTGGGGTGGCCTGCCGCGCCGGGGTGGGGGGTGGCCGCGCTGGGGGGTGCTGTCCTCTGCGCCGGGGTTAGGGCGGGGTTGCTAAGCGCTCCGGGATGGTGCTCTTTGCTGGGGGGCGGCTCTTGCTATTTCGGTGGTTGAGGTCGGTATCAGCCGCTTGGTGGGTCTGTCCTGCTATCTGCGGGCTGGCAGGTGGGTGGATTCTGCGCCTTTGGCGCGGGGCTGCTGCTCCGCATCGGTTGTGTGCTGTTGGGGTGTCTCGCTCCTGCAGTGGCGGCCGCCGGTCGGCGTTGCGCCGGGGGGGGCATTGCCCCGTGGCTTGCGCTGTCTGGTGGGGGGCGGGGCCTGGGCTGCTGTTCTTGCACTATCTGGGGCTGTGCGATCTTGCTGGGTTGTGGCCTGTTCATGGGCTGGGGTGGGGGGGCGCCCCCCACGGGGGTTTGGCCCGGGGGGCTCGCCCTTGGGGGTTCCCTGTCCTGTAGTGGTGCCCTTGGGACCCGGTGGGCCTGGCCGGTTGGCTGGGCCGGTCCTGGCGGCGGGATGCGCTGGGTGCTCGGCTGCTTGGGGCTTCCTCGGATGTGTGGGTGGGGGACGGTGGCTGCTTCTCAGCCTGGGATATTGGGGGTGTCTGGGGGGTTGCTCGGCCGTGGGGGGGTGGCCTGGGGCTCCCTGGCCCGCACTCTTTCTGCTGGCCTGGCTGCATCTGCGGGCCCGGGGCAGTTCTTGGGTTTGCGGTAGCGGTTTTCTTTGCACATATACTGGTATACGATGCACTGACACGCCTTGGGATGTGGGACAAAACTCATATTGGGCTTAACTTTAGATACGTTAATCCCAAATACCCAAATACCTGCTTTAGATACTACCACTCACTCATTCCCCCTGTCCACAGCCACCACCATTATAGCTAAGCTTCTCACTTGTTAATATACTGGCTTGATTACACAACATAATAAGCACAATATATTCTACAACTTCACATCTCACCCTCACTGTAAAAAAAATCTATTCTTCCTCACCCTTTCCATTTCCTCCCTTGACTTTCTCCTCCCTGCTCCCTTTCCCCTCCCGCTCCCCCTCCACTTAGTTGTAACACTGCTCTCCCTTTTTATATCCTCCCTATAATAAAAGATTTCTTACAATTCCTTAGGGAGGGCTAGTGATGTTCACAATTAAGCAATAAAATAAATCAATGCATTTTATTGCACTAACAAAACATGCATTGCTGTCTCATAATGATTGCACTTCTTGTAGTGTTGACCTTTGACAGCATGTGCAGACAAGAGGGAAAAAAAAAAAAAACCAGTGGCCATTGTGTTTGTGGACGTTACTGACAGTTTAGTTTTGGAGCTTTTACCAAAACTGCACCACAAGCATAAGGTAAAACATGGGGGGAAAATAAGGATATTTATTAAATTAGGACACATTTTTTTTGCTGTATGTTGAAGCACATGTATTATTATAATGAAGACTGTATCTTCCTTACTGTAGCTTTGTATGATTGGATAACGTAGACACTTTGGCACTCTTGCACTTAAACATTCACTGCACTGCTTTAATTTTAGCTTTTTTTGGTTTGTTTTTAAACGACATTTCCATGGATGCTCTTTTTTTCACCTTGTCTGCACATGCTCTCAAAAGTCAACACTACATCTAATGCAATCTTTTTACAACAGCTATGCATGTTTTATTATTGCAACTAAATAAGTACATTTATTTTGTTGCTTAACTGTGAACATCATTTTACTAAAGTGAAGACATAAAAAGAGAGGGCACTGTTACACACCTGGGTGGCGGGAAAATTGACAGGGGACAGGGAGTTAGGGTGGGACAATGAAAGGAGTGGTTAAAGTGTAATGTGATGCTACTAATGTGCATATTGTGTTGTGGGGTGTAATTTATTGATTTAGTACATTGACAAAAAGAGGGTGACGCAACACAAGGCTTAAGTATAATGATGGTGGCCGTGAAATGAGGGAGAGGGTGAGTGCTTAGACCTAGAAAAGTTAGTTTAAATCATCATATCTAAAGGTAAGACCAATACCAGCTTATCCCAAAGCCTTAGGTGTGCCAGTGCACTCGCAAACATGTGACTGCTAGAACCGCTATTGAGGACACAGACACCACCCTGGGCCCAAAGGACCGGCCTGGCCGGGTGTTTCAGTGGAAGCCAAGGATGCTCACGACAGAGCAGATGCCCTAGAGACCCCAGGCCAAGAAGCGGAAACCGCCCCCACATACACACCCGATGACCCAACGCACCCCACCAGCACTGGGAACCCCATTGAGCAAGCTGCCAGGCAAGGCCCCCCAGAGAGTGCCCGCCCACAACCAGCAAACCAGCCACTATCCAGCGGGACCACACAGCCCCAGACGGCACAAGAACAGCAGCCCGGGGCTCGTCGCCCACGAGATAACATGAGTACCAGGACAGCAGGTGCCACCTTTCCACAGACACCATCTCGAGGGGCCACGCAACACTGCATCAACCCTGGCGTGGATGCCAGTGTCCCCACCACTGTGCCCTTCCCACACACAAAAGCGATGGGGCTCCCAGGGTCAACACACCGTGAATACCGCCCCCAAGACTACCAGGAGACAAGGCCAGCATTTAGCTGCAGCAAAAGAGGAGAGGGACCACTACACCCTGCAAGACGGATACGGCACGGAAAGACACTACAAAGCGAGATCCCAGCCACTCCAGAACAAAGTAGAGAGATTGACTGCAAAGCTTTATGTGAAGGAACAAACCTGCCATGACCTGGAAGACATCAGATTCATGCTAGAAGATAAGCTCTCCAAAATGACTGCTGCCAAGAATAGTGCTGAGTTATCACTCCAGAACAAAGTAGAGAGCTTGACTGCAGAGCTCCATGTGAAGGTACAAACCTGCCATGACCTGGTAGACGTCAAAGTAATGCTAGAAGATAAGCTCTCCAAGAAGACCGAAGCTCTTGAGAAAAGCCTGACCAATGAACGAGCAGTGATGAGCCGTCTCAAAGCAGTGGTTGAACGTTCTGAAGTCAATTCAACTGAAAATAAGACTCTGAAGGAGCACCTTGCCCAACAGCAGAAGGAGAATAATCATTTAGAGAAAGAGATAGAAAGACTTTCTCTGCAAAATTGTGGTCTCCAAGTGGACAACAATACCAAATGCAATGCTGTTTCATCGCTCGAAAAACTAAACAAAAAGCTGACTTCTAAGCTGGAACACGAACAAACGAACAAGAAACTGAAATCTGCTGAGAAAAAGATGCTGGAAGAGAAGCTTGAGTTGGCTTTACAGAGTCATGAGGGGGTCATCAGCAGTAAAGACACAGTCATTGAAAAACTTGAAAATGATGCTAAGAAGGAGCTATCAAATACTGATACAGCAGAGCAAAAACTTGCTGAAGTGACATTGAAAAATCAAGAATTGAAATTATGTCTTGAAACAACCTTGAATGAAAACTTGAACTTGAAAAAGCAGCAGAAGCTCAATCAAGAAAACATGAATTAAATGCAAACCCTTGAGATCTTCCACGAGGGCCTGAAAATCCAGAACATCAGGCTGCAACGTGAGTTTGAGTTGGTCCGGCTTGATTTGCTCTGGAGAAGCAGATTGAAGAACGCAATGATCAAATTAAACTCAAGGATGTCATTAACAGGGAAAGAGCTCAGTTCTCCAAAGCATCCAAACACATTGCTGAGCTTGAACTTGAACTATATGAGAAGTCAGAGGCTCTGGAAAAAAGCTTGGCCAATGAAAAATCTTTGAGCTCTAAACTTCAGATTGAAAAGCAAAGTGCTGAGGATCTGGCGTTGGAGTTGCAGAGAGAGAAAGAAAAACTCCAGAAACAGAAGTCAGAGTCCATATGTTATGTGGACATGGTCAAAATTAAAGAGGACCTCATCTCTCAGAATGCTAAGAACATTGCAAGGCTTCAGCATAATGTGTATGTGCTTGAAGAGGAGAAGGTTACATCCATGCTGCAGGTGGCTAAGCTCAAGGGAGCTCTTCATAGGCTTAACGGAGAAGATTATTATTCAACTAATTTGCGTAAATGGTAATCATAGACATCTGTCAGAACTTTGTTTTATTAAACACTTTGAAGACATTATTATTGTGTGGTGTTCTTTTTATGGTGCTGCCCCTCAAGCCTGTGTCTAACATCCTAGAGGGGGCCAAAACACATTTAGGACTGTATGACTTGCTTCTTTTATTAAAATCAACTTCTATTTCAGCCCATCAAGAGCCTCATTTTCTGATATATTATGATTATTTTAAAGCAATAAAGCCTAATATTAAATAAATCATTTTTGACAAGATCTAGTGATCAACACTAAACTCACAGAAATATCAGGTATTTATGACAGAAACCTTCATAAGGATGCTAAGCTAGATCCTTCAATTGATTGTGTTTTGACTGAATCAAATTACTGAACTGCATTGTTTTTAAATATTTATAGTAATTTCATGAAGGTGAAAAACACGGCCTTTGTATCTACATTTATGGATCAAAACTAAAGCTTTGCCAAAATTAAAATTAACTCAAACTCAACCTTTACTTTTATTCAATACAGCACAATCTTTATTTTTTGTTAAAAAGATGTTTTTTTGGTCATCTGTTTCCAATTAAATGTTAAATTATATTTCCTAAGTTAAATTGTGTGTGTGTGTGTGTGTGTGTGTGTGTGTGTGTGTGTGTGTGTGTGTGTGTGTGTGTGTGTGTGTGTGTGTGTGTGCATCACCAGTGTTCATCATTAATCTTCAGTTAAAAAGCTCCTACAGGACATTATTTTTCATTATTACAATAGGAGGGATTATAATTGTCACTGGGATGATTGGCCTTTAATATGAACCTAAATGTATTTAATCAGGTTCCTCCTGCTGTATTATCACACCCCCAATTAAAAATGTAATAGGGCTGGGCGGCCGGCTGCGTCTGATTAGAAAGAGGAGAGCGTGCGTCGCTCATTTGGAACGTTTTCAACCTCACAAGCTTCAGTTCAGCCTTTAAATGTGATTTAGTCAAAAACCTGCAGTAGCAGTGAATTCATGTGAGGATTAGAAAACAGCTCAAACACGCTACGCTAACAGATGTTCTCTTTCATAACATTCGTTTCGATGTCTCACTATAAGATATACGCCTCCGTGTCATTTCACAAAAGCCCTTTCTCATAAAGCCAACCTGATTGGCTGGTGAAATGTATTCATCTGTGACAGGTAGTCCCACCTACTATAAGTAGAGTGGGTGGAGAATACAAAAACCTCTTCTCATCAGGAAGTTTCTCACCGCGGCAACTTAACTGTCCACAGATGCATCCTACTCGGATTCCGTCCTTTCTTACGACCACCAGGTTGACCAGTGTTTTTCTTTGCCCCCACGCTCAGGACTACACTGCTTAGGAGCCCTCCACGACTGTCGAAAAGAACCGAACCCGACACCCCAGTCGGCGGCTCAGTGACGACACCGCCCTCACTACCCCACACGGTCACAGGCCTTGTGTTAGTGCTAGCTAGCTTCTACTTCTTGCCTGCACTCCTGCACAGGGAGGAAGAATAGAGGGCAATGCCCCACACACCAGAGGGGCTGAAGACTCGGGGGCTCGCCTCTGCAGGTGTGGCAAAAAGATTTTGGAGCGGGATACACACCAAGTCTGCTCCAGGTGCCTCGGGCTGGAACATGCCCAGCAGGCCCTGGACAGTCCCGGGTCCTGCCCCCACCATGAATAGCCTCCGCAGGCGGCTGGCAGGTCAGCCTGGCGGAGGAGGAACACCTCCCTCCCCCTCTCGGTGCTGAATCGATCGCTGTGTAAAGGATGGAGATGAACACCTGTGCAGGGCCCAGCTGGGGCTCCTGGTCCCTCCGCCCAGAGAGGACATTCTGGATTTGGACTGTGGGTACGACAATGATGTGACCTCGGAATTCCCTATGTCAGAGGACGAAGAGGAGGACGTAATCTTCGTTACCCTGGCTCGGGCTGCAAAGCCCACCGCCTCTGACGCCTCCATGGAGGGAGTGGAGGGAAGCATCCCAGCTTCTCTTCTCCCCATCTCGAATATGATGGGTGTCTGTCGCCGCCTGTTCATCTCATGGCCCGCCGTCGTAACTGAGGTGACCAGGTCCCGGTTTGAGGGGAAGCGACTCCCCCCCAACCATGGGTGCTGCAAAACAGCTACTCCCCATTTTCCCGGAGCTGTTGGATGAGGTGGCACGCTCCTAGAAGGACCGGCCATTCACCAACAGGGGCGCGGTACTGGGTGCTTCTTCCCTGGACTGCGAGGACATGGAGGGCCTGGGCCTGCTCTGCATGCCTCCGGAGGAGCCGCTAGTTGCTGCACACCTTCTCCTGTCATTTCTCCCCGAAAACCAAGCCTTCCTGGAAAGTCCGACCGCCTGCAGTCCGCCCTGTTGGAGTGTGACTACAAGGCTTCTGCGCTCTAGGCCGGATCTCTAAACATCCTATCACTGGTCACGGCATACCCGTCGTCATGGAAGGTATCTTCAGCTCCACGCTAACCTCTATCCAGACGCACTGCAAGACAAAGAAGCAGGAGGATGAGGCCCTCCGCCTCTGCCTTTAAGAACACTAAACTGCATACGCCCCGGCCTCCACAACTGTCAGGTCACGGTTCCTTCGGCTGGTCAAGGAAGCTGCAGCCATGCTGGCCCATGTTTTACAGGAGGAAATCCTCTCGTTGCTAAACAAGGGGGAAATTTCTGTCATTTCTCCCACACTGTGTCAGAGCGGCTTCTACTCCAGGTATTTTCTGGTCCCCGAACGGCGGGGGTCTGGGATTCGCCCTATCCTGGATTTACATCCTCTCAAAAGATATCTCAGGAAATACAGGTTCAGGATGCTTACGCATGCCTCCCTGCTGCGCATGGTGCGTCAGGGGAATTGATTCACGTCAGTCGACCTGAAGGATGCATATTTCCACATCCCGATTTATCCTCCCCAAAAAAAGTACCTATGGTTCACCTTTCCAGCTGATATGTTACGTGTACCGGGTCCTCCCCTTTGGCCTATCTCTGAGCCCAAGGGTGTTTGTACGGTGGCTTGTGTTCTCTTATTGATGTTACAGCATTCCCGGCCTCACAGGGGCCTCATCTGTTATGTCCTGTATGCGCGTATGTGGATATGACAGGAAGCTTCAGAGTGAGCAATCAGCTCTTGTCACTAAGCAACGCCTGTCACACTGGGTGGTGGAGGCGATTGCTTTGGCTTATTCGACTCAGGGTTTGCAGCCGCCTGTGGGCTCGCGGGCACATTCGACTCAGGGTTTGTTCAGGGGGGTGTCTGTTCAGAATATTTGTGTAGCGGCGAATTGGTCCTCGCCCCTCACTTTTGTCCAGTTTCCGCCCAGTGTGTAGCACTGTCCTGATCAAGTTGGCTTTATGAGAAAGGGCTTCTGTGATATGACGTATATCCCATAGTGAGACATCTCACTCATATTATTCAGAGAACCGGAGTTATGTAAATAACCTATAGTGTGTTTTGATTGTTGTTTTGTGTATTTTTTCTGTTGTTTTGTATAGTTTTGTTAATCTTTTTGTCTTTGTTGTTGTTTTGACTGCTTTTTCTCTTATTTTCTGCATTTTTGTTGTTTTGTGTGTTTTTTGCATGTATTATTGTATTTTTCTGTTATTTTGTATATCTTTGTTTATAATATTTAAGTTTGTGTTGTTGTTATGACTGTTTTTGACTTATTTTCAATGTTTTTGTTGTTGTTTTGTTTTGTATATTTTTAATTGTGTTTTGTTATAGTTTTGAAATGTTTTCTTTCATTTGCTATGTTTTTGTTGTTTTGTGTGTTTTTTGTTTGTATTTGCTATGTTTTTGTTTGATGTGTTTTACTGTTATTTTGTATATTTTTGTTAATAGTCTCTGGGTTTGTGTTTTTTTTTGTTGTAGTTTTGCCATTTATTCTCTCATTTTCTGTGTTTTGGATGTAAGTGTGAACGTCTTTTGTGATTTTGCATATTTCTCTTGTTTCATGTTTGATGGGTCTTTTTTCTATATATTTTTGATATATAATTCAGTGTGCCCCCTCACACACATCTGACTGAAATGTACCATGTAAATGTTCCTCTGCAGCTTGTGTTAATGAACACTGAGTTAAAGTTGTGTGTTTACACTGTGTGTGTGTGTGTGTGTGTGTGGGGGGGGGGGGGGTCCTCACTGGCCTTTGGTCAAACACCGCTGCCTTTAATCACAGCAATAAGATAAGCCTGATTGGATATTTGACTTCCCACGGCGTGCCAACATATTGATCTCCTCCGTCAGCGCGATGGAAACCATCAGCTCCAGTTAAAAGCCGCGGCCCTGCGTCGGCCCACCGCTGGGATAATTATAGCCTGGCTTGTGTTTTAGCGGGACCAATAAATCCCCCCGCCACTCTCTGAAATGTGTCGTAAAGACCTGCTGCTGGGTTTTCTATTGGCGGAGGCGGGCGGTCCGCACAGGTCGGAGAAAGAAAAACACTTGTTTTCAGCCCACACTGTTTTTATTGTCTCTGCTTTTTAAAGTCTGCCTCACCTAAACCGGTCTGTGAGAAAAAAAACAATCATCCAATCAGAAGAATTCCCCCAAAATAAAGCAAAAAAAAACAGTAAAATTTGCATCCAATAGGCTACTATGTTAGCATGTATGTGTTTTTCGTATTTCCCATGTGTGCGGTCCTGATCAGGTCCATGACAAACAAAACTAAATATAAATTCCCTGCACTGATGATGATTCATAAAAAAAAAAAAAAAAGGATTATATTTATATTTTCTGTTCTTTATTTTGTAATTATTGATCCCTGAGTCGAGTCAGTAAACAACAACGTACAGGAGAGTCGTTAATAGGTCTGATCAGATTCTAAACTGTAAACTAGTCCCAGTTTTAAAAGTTTATAAAAACAAATATGGTGCAAAATAGTGTGTTTTGTTAGACATAGATCTATTAATAAGGACATTTCAAAGGTTTTAGGACACATTTGTCGCATTAATTTGGTAATGGAGTTTGTCTCTACAACTTCCTATCTCCTCTAATGTCTACGTTTACTCCTCCTACTGTCACTTCTTTACATCCTGTCAAACATAGACCTCTCCGTTCCAAAGCTACTTCCTTTTGCTGAACTTTTTAGTTTTCCACAGCTTCCTCTCTGCTCTGTCACACTTTAGGGACTAGTTCTGTTTCTCCTCCATGTTCTCCTGATGATCTGTGTGCTCTCGCCTCATGTTTCTACAGTAACCTCTAAATACTAAATACACCACGTATACTGTACCTCACTGCATCACATCTTCTACGCTCCTCTTATGTTTGTACAATGTCTTCTCTTCATGATTCGTTTTGCTCTTAAGGTTTGTCTCCACAGCTTCCTCTCTGCTCTGACGTCTACAGCTTTGATCTGATGATCTGTGTGTTCTCACCACATGTTTTCTACAGTACCTTCTATACATCCTGTCACCACATAGACCTCTCTAGCGCCTTTATTTTAATGCCACGGCGTCACTTCAGGGAGTTCCTCCGTCTCTCCTCTTTACTGACTTTGATCTCTGTGCTCTCACCTCGTGTTTTCACATTAACCTCATTGCACTGACATTGTGTCGCCATGGTGACCTCTCTGCTCTGTGATCTCTGTCACCTCTGCAGCTTTTCTGCTTTGTCACCTTTTGTCCTCAATCGAGGTTTTAAATATGCGAGGGGGGAAAACAAGACGAGCATTTATCACGGATCGAGCCCACTTTTAATGAAACCACAGCAGCAGCAGCAACAGTGGAGGGTAAGATAGAAACCTTTAGGCTGACCTGGGTCATTATAAGCTAAGCTAACCCCACTGACTGGAATGTTACAAACACCAACCTGATGTTCGCTTAATCAAAGACTTTTTAAATCTTAAGTGAGTTGATCTTTATTTCTCAGGAAGAATGCCTGTTCGTTTTTATCAATGATTAACAATTTTTATACTGGTTCTTACTTGTTCATACTGGTTAATAACCTATTTGATGTAATGTGTGCTATGAGATTACTTTTCATTGTATTTGGTGCAATATAAATGAAGTTAAATTGAATTTATGAATAGTTTATACTGGTTTTCACTGGTTTATAATAATTTCTACTGATTTATAATGTTTTTCCACTGGTTGATAATTAAATGGTAAATGGACTTGATTTATATAGAGCTTTATCACCACTGAAACAGTCTCAAAGCGCTTTACATATCAGCTCATTCACCCAATCACTCTCACATTCACACACCAGTGGGACAGGACTGACATGCAAGGCACTAGTCGACCACTGGGAGCAACTTAGGGTTCAGTGTCTTGCCCAAGGACACTTCGACACATAGTCAGGTACTGGGATCGAACCCCCAACCTCTCGATCAGAAGACGACCCTCTACCACCTGAGCCACAGTCGCCACAATTAGGATTGAGTATCGTTTGGATTTGAACAATTCTGATTCTGATTCTCCATTTTGATTCTGGTTCTAATGGTTCTCCATTCTGTGCAGGTCATCAGGTCAGATTTCACAGGATATTTTTTTCATTTGAAAAAGCCTTTAAACAGGCCATTTTTATTAATTCACTTCGTTGATATAGTTTAATGTGGTTGCTGTAATATAACTAGAATATTCAATTAACCAAGGTTTCCAACTGTAACTGTAAAAGTGAAACTTTCTGAAATAAAACTACAAACAAGTTGTCATCAGTGTAAAAAACATAGATCTACAGGTAGATGTGAAACTAAATAAAACAAACCCTGGCACGAGGACCTGGAGGCGGAGTAAATGCGTCCCCGTACTGTACGTACAGGCTGTAATATCATTATTTATCATTTTATCAGTTATTAGAGCTACTATATCTTTACCAGGGAGAAAATATTTATTCATGGTGTTGTTTTCCAGAGTTTTATTTACCGGTGATTAGTTCATATCTCTCTTCTGCTCCACGGTCCAAACTGAAACCGTAGCCAGACACACACGCACACACACACACACACACACACACACACACCTTATACAAACCTTGCGTAAACAGAGTAAGAAACAGGGACAAACAAGTGTCGTCATTTAGGAATCGAAAAAAATAAATAAATATTTGTAACGATTCCGGAACCGGATGTTAGGTGCCCAACACTATTTATAATAGTATATACTGGTTTATAATAATTCATACTGGTTTATAATAGTATATACTGGTTTATAATAATTCATACTGGTTTATAATAGTATATACTGGTTTATAATAGTATATACTGGTTTATAATAATTCATACTGGTTTATAATAGTATATACTGGTTTATAATAGTAAATACTGGTTTATAATAATTCATACTGGTTTGTAATAGTATATACTGTTTTTTAATAGTATATACTGGTTTGTAATAGTATATACTGGTTTTTAATAGTATATACTGGTTTTTAATATAGTATATACTGATTTATAATAGTATATACTGGTTTATAATAGTATATACTAGTTTATAATAGTATATACTGGTTTTTAATAGTATATACTGGTTTAAAATAGTATATACTGGTTTTTAATAGTATATACTGGTTTATAATAGTATATACTGTTTTTTAATAGTATATACTGGTTTGCAATAGTATATACTAGTTTATAATAGTATATACTGGTTTATAATAGTAGATACTGATTTATAATAGTATATACTGATTTATAATAGTATATACTGGTTTTTAATAGTATATACTGGTTTTTAATAGTATATACTAGTTTGTAATAGTATATACTGGTTTTTAATAGTATATAGTGGTTTTTAATAGTATATACTAGTTTTTAATAGTATATACTGGTTTAAAATAGTATATACTGGTTTTTAATAGTATATACTGATTTATAATAGTATATACTGGTTTTTAATAGTATATACTGGTTTTTAATAGTATATACTAGTTTGTAATAGTATATACTGGTTTTTAATAGTATATACTGGTTTTTAATAGTATATACTGGTTTAAAATAGTATATACTGGTTTTTAATAGTATATACTGGTTTATAATAGTATATACTGGTTTGCAATAGTATATACTAGTTTATAATAGTATATACTGGTTTATAATAGTATATACTAGTTTATAATAGTATATACTGGTTTATAATAGTATATACTGATTTATAATAGTATATACTGATTTATAATAGTATATTATAGTTAGAAACACGCTTATGAACTAAGATATATTACATTAAAATACTACTTTGCTTGTGAACTGGGATGTGGTGATGTGTTTATACAAGTTGGATCTGATCCCATCATCAGACAGTGGAAAATACAACACTGCCAATAGAACTAACAACAGCTGGATTACCCTTGATGTAGAGACAAAACAAGGTGACATTGTGGATGAAAAGGGAAGAATCTTCCAAACACCTTCGAAAGAGGAACTATTCTTGAACTGGAGGAATGCTAACAACGTCTGGCAGGGAACAAGGCCAACAGATGAGAATACACAAAAAAGAAGAAATCAAGAATGTTTTGACCAGAGAGACATGTAAACCCATGTAAATCTGCGATGGTAAAACAGGGGACGGGACCCGGATAAGCAAACTGCTTCTCTCGTCTCCTTTTTCGGCATGTACAAAAAATGTAAAAAAAAAAAAAAAAAAAAAAAGTGAATGTAACCATGTCGGAAATAAACTGAATAAATAAATAAAAAATAAATAAAATATACTGGTTTTTAATAGTATATACTGGTTTTTAATAGTATATACTAGTTTGTAATAGTATATACTGGTTTTTAATAGTATATAGTGGTTTTTAATAGTATATACTAGTTTTTAATAGTATATACTGGTTTAAAATAGTATATACTGGTTTTTAATAGTATATACTGGTTTATAATAGTATATACTGGTTTTTAATAGTATATACTGGTTTGCAATAGTATATACTAGTTTATAATAGTATATACTGGTTTATAATAGTATATACTGATTTGTAATAGTATATACTGGTTTTCCAGTGGTTTTTAATAGTATATACTGATTTTTCACTGGTTTATTAAACATAATGAAGTGTATAAAGGAATTCTTCCCACTGAATGTTTGCCACCTGTTGTTCCAGGTTGGATTTCCTCCGTCTTTGTATCGAACACATTGAGGATGTTAAATATTGAAGCTCCAAATGACACTGATGATGTTTGTGCGTCGGACAGAGTGAGTGTGATGGCGGCGGGTTTGTTTTACAGTGGGGGCTTTGGGACAGCTTCACAGAGCACTAATGAATTAAAAAGGATGCTCCTCTGCTCAACATGAAGACGCACAGCAGCTTACACTGAATTTGCTCGCACTTAGTGCCTGAATGAATCATGGAGCCCCATCATTTATTGACTGGCACCTCTGAATGATGAATGAGCGGGACGGAGCCTTTGGCAGGAGCCGTAATCCTCAGCGGGGAAAAGATACAAGCGAGCAGGAAAATAAGAGAAACAGGCATCCATAAATAAAGCAGCTGTGATCACACCGCGCTGTCACAAATCCCACAACAAGACGGGCCGCCGTTCTCCCACAGCCCGAGGAGACGCACAGCCATATGCCTCAGACACACCGTGGCAGCTTTCATAATTACACTTCATCCAACAACAGTGGACACTTATACACTGCATTATTCACACTGTGTGTGTGGGTGTGTGCGTGTACACCCTAAAGAGTTGCTTTAAGTGGCATATTTACAAATGCACACATGGTTTTGAGGAGAACAGATGGATCTCTGGGATCTGTTTCACTTTTCCTTTTCAGAATTTCCTCAGTTCTGTTTACCAAACTCACTTTGTTTCCATTTCATCTTCTTTCACTGTTTCAACGACATCACTGCTATGAGTCACAATAACTACAGTTATTAGTTTAACATTCTATATATGCTTAAGATGATTTACAGAAGCCGTAATGGTTACGCTGAAATATCGACACATAATGGGAAATGGCAGTTTGCTGACACTCATTTTTTCATGGAAGAACGGTGGAAAACAATAGAAGAACCATAGAAGAACAACAGAAGAACCATGGAAGAACAACAGAAGAACCATGGAAGAACAACAGAAGAACCATGGAAGAACAACAGAAGAACCATGGAAGAACAAGAGAAGAACCATGGAAGAACAACAGAAGAACCATGGAAGAACAACAGAAGAACCATGGAAGAACAAGAGAAGAACCATGGAAGAACAACAGAAGAACCATGGAAGAACAACAGAAGAACCATGGAAAAACAATAGAAGAAACATGCAAGAACAACAGAAGAACCATGGAAGAACAACAGAAGAACCATGGAAGAACGGGGGAAGAACTAATGAAGAACAATGGAAGAACAATGGAGGAACCATTGAAGAACTAATGAGAAACAATGAATCATGGATGAACCAGTATCAGTCTATTTTTCTATCTATCTGCGTATCTATCTATCTATCTATCTCTATATCTATCTCGCCGGTTATATTTTACTATTCTAGTTTTTACCTCGTGTCGTCTTTTTTCACAGAGTGGAACAGCTGTCAGGTTTTCTGTAGAACTTGGACACATAAAATCCTGACTCATGTAGAGTAACTAAGTTTTTGTACAGCACAGATTTCCCTGTGCGATGGTAGATCTGTTCTTTACAGTCTCATGGTGCACAATTGGGTTAGAACTTAATCAACTCAGAGTCGTGACCCACTAATGTTTTTCTTTTTTTTGGTGGGGGGGGGGGGGGGGGGTGGACCCCCTGTGAAGGGAGGGTGGCGGCAGCCTGAGGCGCCCACAGCTACGCTAACGTCCATCACTCACACTAACGACTCTTTGTTGTGCTTGTACCGCGGGCATCTGGTAGTGTAATGTGGACCACATTCATCCTGATCTATAAATCTAAGTCTATAGTAACCCTTTAGGACCAGGACGGCTCGTGGCTACATGCTAAGCTAACTCAAACATCAGGCTGTGTATCAGGGGTCTGAGAGACTAGTGTTTTGTTTTATATGCAAATGTTAAAATACATGTATTTGGAAATATTGTTACAGTTACAGCAGAGGACAACTTTTATCACAGGGGGCGGGGCCACAAACATCTGAGGGTCACATGATCAACAGTCATGTCAGCATTAGAATAATGACCAATCAGAGCACTAACACAGGAGTCATTTTGTATGTTATTGTTTCTGTGAAATTGTGTATTTATTTTTCTGTTTTGTCATTATTTAAGTTTTTGGAGTCGTTTTCTTTCATTTTGTTGCCATTATGTGTATTTTTGGTCTGAACAGTGTAACTTTTTGCTGTCATTTTTGTGTTTTTGAAGTCATTGTGTGTATTTCAGTTGCAATTTTGAGTAATTCATTGCTTTTTTTGTATGTTTGTAGTATCTGTGTGTTTTTGTTTATTTTTGTTGCTATTTTGTGTATTTTTTTGGTAATATCATGTAACTTTTTGCCATAATTCTTTTGTGTTTTTGGTCATTTTGAGTGTTGAGGTTGAGATTTTGTGTAATTTCATTGTTATTTTGTATGTTTGGAGTAATTATGTGTATTTTTGGTGTCATTTTGTGTTTTTGTTGCCATTTAGTGTATTTTTGGTGTCAATCGTGTAACTTCTCATTTTTGTGTTTTTGAAGTCATTTTGTGTGTTTACTTTGGGGGATTCTATAATTTAGAATAATGGCCACATGTGGCCCCCGGGTCGTCATTTTCTTTCACGTCTTCATTATGCAATACATAATATAGCAGCAGTGTTCTGATTGGCTAATAATGGTGGCACATGTGATCCTGTGCAGGGTGAGAGAGAGGAGTGTGGCACTAATACAACGGCATACAGGAGGACTTATTGGATCGATGCAGGGGGAGTTGGACTTAATTAAAGTTTCACTCTGAGTTCCTGAGCGTGAGTTTAAAGTTTGTAGGATCGTTACTTTGAAATGAGTCCAAACTTTAATCCTGAAACAGAATCTGAGCTCAGAGACGATTTGAAGCTTCACATGTTTCACTGTGTGCATGTGCACAAGTAAACACTAGCGCTTCCTTTAAAACGCTTCCTGTGGTCCAGCCTGTGTTTGAGGAAAGGCAGGAAGTAGAGACTCACTTTGGTGGATCAAAGTCACTCCGTGCGACGCCCAGCGTGTGAGGCGTGGCCTCTGGCCAGCCGTGCTGCAGGCGCAAAATAAGTTTCAGTCATTTTGTGATTTTGAGTCAAACTCTGTGTTTTTCAGACATTTTGTGTAATTTTGAGTCAAATTTTGACTTTTCTTGAGTCATTCTTTTGTGTTTTTTGTCAAATTGTGTGTTTTTAAGTCGTTTTGTCTCCTTTTGAGCCAAATTTTGCGTGTTTTGAGTCATTTTGAGTGATTGTTCATTGTGTATGAGTTATTTTGTCTGTTTGTGAGTCATTGTGTGTACTGTGCCCAGCGTGTGCGGCGTGGCCTCTGCCCGGCCGTGCTGCTGCTTAGCATCGTGTTGTAAAGCAAGTGGAAATTCAATAAGTGAAAGCAAATGCTGTGCCCCCTCCTCCCCCCGTCACCCACACTCATTTGGAGCTGGCTGTGAATCGATGGCTGAAGCCTGGCCCGTGGCGCTGCAGCTTTAATTAGCGCCAGCATGCTAAGGACAAGGATGGATGGAAGCAGGAGGAGGACAGAACGCTGCATCCTGCTCCTCTCTCTGTTTTCACTCTTTTATCACTTTAAACGTCTCCTTCTCCTCGTGTTCCCGCGCTCTCTCACAGCAGCAGGTGTTTGTGGCGTTTCCTCCTGTGGAGCTTTTGGCTGCGTCGGCGTCCAGCTGGATCCATTCTGATGAAACCGTATCCTGGGCAGTGTGGTGGTCGTCCGCTGTGTTTGGCAGCGTGGATGTTTGGCTCCAGACCAGTCCAACCTGTTCACCATCAGTCCCTGTTGCATTCCCTCCTCTGCAGCCATTGGTCGAACACACACACAAGCAAACACACGCACACACGCCGCTGCCAGCAGCAGCAGCAGCAGCCATCGCTGCCGGCTACGCCTCGCTAGCTTCCCGCGCTAATGGAAAAGTTGGCTACGGCCAGCGGTGAAAAACAGAAGCTCAGCAGCTGTTTGGTCGAGACTTGCTTTGGGCGCCACTCCATGAACGGGTATCTGTGGTTTGAGAGGCTACGCTACGCTATGCTACGCTACGTTTAGCTGCACTCATCCAAAACATCATCAACACGGCATCTGTTTCAGCCTCTGAGACTCAAACATCAAACACAGAAAAGAAACAGAAAAAGCTCTCGGTTCCTTAACAATCAGGTTAAAGAGTCAAATCTTAGTATTCAAAGGAATCGAGTCACTGACAGAATCACAAACACACCATTCACTCACGACTCACGAGATCCACTTCAGGTACCCGGGTGACGGGCAGCGCACTAGCAATGGATGCAGAGTTAACAAACGGATCAACTGGGTTAAGGAACCGAGTCCCTCAATTGAACCAGAACAGTTGACTGAGTGAGTCAGGACTGCTATCAACAAGCTTTTATCACAGTGGGCGGGGCCACAATCGTGATTTTATTTGATCTGAGGACCAACATTCATGACAGCATTTAGAATAATAACCAATCTGAGCAGCACCGTGGGAAAAAACCAAGGGTTGGTGTGATTTAAAGTCATTTTGTGTTTGTGAGTCCAATTTTGCGAGTTTTAGATTCTTTTAGTTTGTTCTTGAGTCATTTAGAGTGTTTTTGAGGATAATTTTGCGTGTTTTACAGTCGTGTGTTTTTAAGTCCTTTTGTGTGTTTTTGAGTCAAATTCTTTGTGGTTTTGAGTCTTTTTTAGGCTAATTTTGTGTGTTTAAGAGTCAGATTTTCTGTTTTTGAGTCAAAGTTAGTGTGTTTTTCAGTCATGTTGTGTGGTGTGCTGTGTTTCAGATTTGTTCCTTTGGATGATAAAATACAATCCATGACTTTGACGTGATCCTTGTTGATGTTCTCAGTCACTTCATTAAATATATGAATCAATATCTGAGTTAATGAACTGCTTCATGTCTAATGAATGTCTTAAAGTTCTAAAGTCATGACGTGTACACACAGTAGTGACCATGAGCAGTTTGTTGGACGCCATCCGTGTAGTGTGTGTGAAACGCCTCCATCTGATCCTGGGAATAATGAGTAATGTTTAATTACTAAAAGTGAAATCCCTAATCTCCCAGCCTCTCTTATCTCCCTGAATGTCACGCGTAACATCCTGCAACAGTCTCCACTCAATCCTTCATAAGCCCTGAAAACGCAGCGCTGCTGTTTATCTTAAACTCTCGCCGACATGAAAGGAGCGCCAAGCATAAAATTACATACAGTACGACTTTATGGATTAATGTCTGCCTCCATGAGAGCCCATTAAACAGCTTTCTGTGAAGAAGTGAATTACAGTGAGCGGCGAGGAGGCTCAGACGGCATTACTTCTCTTTATGTTAGCGCTGCAGTTAGCGGTTAGCGGGAACATCCCCACACCATCTCAGCCGTTAGGAAGAAGAAAAGACTGTTCTAAGAATAAAGTCTTTAAAAACAAACAGACGCTAATGCTTCTTTAGTGTGTGCTCATCGTCGCCATGGTTACTCACGGTGTAATGATGCTCTTTGTTAGCAAAACGCTTCCCCTGTGACTTCCTGTAAATGCTCGTGATTTTGCAAAAGGATGCATGAAAACTATAAGTAGAAAATGGAAATGTCAACCACTCTATTGAACCAATGTAGCCCCGCCCCTTTACCCTTTGATCCTGCCCCACCAACGCCTGCTACGCGCTACGCTAACCAAACAAGTAGACTGGTAGCTACATGCTATGCTAAGCAAACAAGTGGACTGGTAGCTACGTACTAAGCTAACCAAACATGTGGCACTGGTCGCTACATGCTAAGCTAACCAAATATGTGGACTGCTCACTATAGGCTAAGATAACCAAAATGTGTGGGATTAGTCGCTATAAGCTATGCTAATGCAAACATATGGGACTGGTTAATACAAGCTAAGCTTAGCAAACATGTTGACTGGTCGCTACATGCTAAGCTAATCAAATATGTGGACTGGTAGCTATGTGCTAAGCTAACCCAAACATTTGAGACTTGTAGCTACATGCTAAGCTAACCCAAACATTGAATGTGTGATACGTGCTACTTTTATCTGTATAATGTGCAACTTTTCCCAGAGGAGGAAAAACGACATTTGAAGGAATAAAAAACAGCTGCAGCACAAACCGTCAAACAGAGCCCTGACACATGGAACTCTTAGCTCCGCCCACTGGGCTGATGTTTATGCAGGTTCTCATTCTTCAGTGAGAGGCTGACAAACCGAAACAGCGATGGAGCCTTAAAGTGATGACGTCAGGTGATCAAACAATGGCGTTTCTCTCAGAGCTCTGACTGTCTTCCTCTTCCTCTTCCTCTTCCTCTTCCTCTTCCTCTTCCTCTTCCTCTGTGCTGCTGAGAACACGAGGAGAGCAGATGAAACATGGCCTCCAGGACACTAACAGCTCTCCCCTCCACCGCTCTTTATGAGCTCCAGATTGTTTAGTGTTCAGCTCCTGGTGTGTGGAGTTAAGAGAGAACAACAAAGAGCATCTGCTACGTCAGGGCGGAGCTAGCACAAACGGGAGATGGCAGCTGTTAGAGGGCGGAGTCACAGCATCCTCACATCTGGACACAGCAATGTTTGCCTTTAGGGTGGAGGTTCTCCACCTCAGCAGTTCATGTTTGGATCTCTGCTGAGAATGAAGATTAGAGGTGGCAGGGGCGGGGCTAAGAGTAGAGCTGAGGGTGGAGCTAAGAGTAGAGCTGAGGGTGGAGCTAAGAGTAGAGCTGAGGGTGGAGCTAAGAGAGGAGCTGTGGGTGGAGCTAAGAGTGGAGATGAGGGCGGAGCTAAGAGTGGACCTAAGAGTGGAGCTGCGGGCGGAGCTAAGAGTGGAGCTAAGGGTGGAGCTAAGCGTGAAACTGAGGGTGGAGCTAAGAGTGAAGCTGAGGGTGGCGCTAAGAGTGGAGATGAGGGCGGAGCTAAGAGTAGAGCTGAAGGTAGAGCCAAGAGTAGAGCTGAGGGCGGAGCTAAGTGTAGAGCTGAGGGTGGAGCTATGAGAGGAGCTGTGGGTGGAGCTAAGAGTGAAGCTCAGGGACAGCGGTGCCAAAAACTTTTCGACTCGTGAGCTACGTCTACAACTCTTTGCGATCAACTTTGTTGGGGATATAACTATAAATAATCAGATTTTATAAACTTAATACATTTTAAACTATTAGAATGATTAAATATTTGCATAACATTAAAATACAATAATAATATAGACGCAGCAACAGTTAGATTGAAATGCATTTCAAAAATGTAAATACAATTAATACAAATATTTTGAAAATAAAGTTTGTAAAAATTTTGCATTTTCATTTCATCACAGCAGAACCAAAACTCTATGAAAGTGTGATGTCAGCAGTTTGTTTATCTCCACAGAAGCTTCAAACACAGTTGCTCACTTCATAAAGACTCAGGTTAAAGAATCAAATCTTTGACCTGAATCAGTAAACACTAATGACTCGTCTACATTAACGCAATATTTTGTGAGTTCTCTGAGAGGCTGATGTTCATATAACGGAGAAGAAAAATCAGGAAAACACACGAAAAACACTATTATGTTAATATGTTAGTACATTGATTAAAAAACAGTGTGTGTGTGTGTGTGTGTGTGTCACTTTGTTCTTTAGAAGAACTGCCATGGTTTCCACACACAAACGTTCAGAGATCAGCATTTTTACGTTTCCTTCACATGAACAACTTCTAAACAAATGCCCAAAAACAGGAACGCAAAAAGTTGGAATTTATAGTCAACATAATATACCAAATTCTTCCACAAAACATCAGAAAAATGCAAAAAAAACTAAATAACTCCACAACCTCATAAATTGACTAAAAATGCCCAATATGTCAACAACAGAAATGTATTATTTTTCACCTCAAGTTAATTCATTAATAAACATTCATGTGTAACTAAATTTCTCCCTCTGACATTATCCATATGTTAGAGTTAAACTATTTGTGTTCTACTTCATCCCATTATATTTTACACATCCATGTAAATATGTAGCAATATTATAGACGCACTAAACAGTAAATATGTGTCACCACACACTAGGGATGGGAACCTTTCACACCTGTGAATCAGTATCGGTACCCGACGATCAATTTCAGTATTTTGTGTGGTAATAAATGATAAATAATAAAATCTCAAAATGTTCCAATTTACCTTATTTATTTCTCATAATAATAATAATAATAATAGCAACAAATATATCAAACCAATATCCCACTGTTTGTGTTGGAGGAACACTGACAAATTTCTCCATCATGAAAACTACCTATAATGCACAAATATAACAGTAGCTCTATGTGACATAGCTCTATTTTGCAAGTATTTCACTTGCATTTTCGCACATAGGTGAAGGAACTCAGTCAGTACCTGTACCTATCTGTACCCCCACACACACACACACACACACACACACACACACACAGTAGAAGAAGATCCTACTTTACACCAGTTTACAGACAAAAAGTTAAATCAAAAGTCGCATCATTGTTTAAGTTGCTGCAATTTTAGATGAAGCAAGTCGTGGTGAGTCAGGTTTGTTTATCTGGTGTTTCCTGTGTGATGTGTGTGATGTGTGTGATGTGTGTGATGTGTGTGATGTGACGATAACGGCCTGAGGCGACTTCCTGTTAATGGAGTGGAAACATCCCTGAGTTTTGCGTTGGAGCGTTTTATGGAGCGTGTTGTCCAGTTAGCATGAAGTCATCATGTTTCCATCTGCAGCAGATGAGGAATAGCAGGCGCTAACTGCTAAAGCTAATGTTGTGCGACGGCACGGCCGCGAGGCCAACAGACAGGTGTGTGAGACGGAGCATCCGCCGCACGCCGGAAGCCTTTTTCACAGTTTTTTTTACCGCTGGTGCGTCCACAACCGTGTAATTAATCTGTCTGACAGGTGTCTGCTAACGGCTAGCTAACGCGATCTGTTCAGGATGCGACGACTCCCGCTGTGATCCCGAGGAGGAGGAGAAAGGTGTTTCAGCTAAAGGACGAGAGTGAATCATAGATCACAGCCACTTTGTTCCTGTTGAACCTGTGCTTCATCACAACAAACAGAAACAGATGCTGAAATACAGTTCAAACTGGTGGCCTGGGGCCCACATACAGCCCACAGCCTCATTTTGTCAGGAACCAAAAAACAAATGCATAAGATGACATGAAATAACTCAAGACATTGAATTGCAGAAAACGACAAAAATGCACTAAATAATTCCCAAATACACAAAAAGACAGAAACAGATACACAAAATGAAACCAAAGACTCAAAATGACAAAAATAATCAGTCACACAAAAAAAAACTACAGAACAAATGTAACAAAATAAATGAAAAAAAAAAACACAAAAAAGGTTTCATAAATTGATTATAGAAACCCCAAAAATGGCAAAATTAAACAAAATGACTCCAAATACACTCAAAATGACAAACATGCCAAAATACACTAAAATGAGCACAAAAAAATCATAAAATGACAGAAACACACACAAGAAACAGCATAAATTACTCTATAAACACACAAAACAGCAACAAAAAAAAACAAACAAAAAAACGTGCAGAAATACACAAAAAATACTCACAGACAAAATGACAAAAATTTCAAAAACACAAAAAATGACAGAAAAACATGAGGGGAAAAAAGACTAAATAAAACAACAAAAATATACAAAACAATTAAAACACAAGTTGAAGACAGAAACTTCAGGTAAGGTGGAACAAAGGCAAACAAATCACCTGCTGAACACACACACACACACACACAGTGATGTATCGTGTCTGTGTGTGTGTTTGTGAGTAATGTAACGTGTGTGTGTATGTGTGTGTTTGTGAGTGATGTAACGTGTGTGTGTGTGTGTGTTTGTGAGTAATGTAATGTGTGTGTGTGTGTGTGTTTGTGAGTAATGTAATGTGTGTGTGTGTGTGTGTTTGTGAGTGATGTAACGTGTGTGTGTGTGTGTAGACTAACAGCGCATCGTCTCTGCAGAAGCTGCTGTAGCAGGACTTTCTCTTATTGCCTGTTTTCCCCTGAAACAATCAACAGCAAACAGCTTTAGACAGATGCAAATCACCTCATTAACTCCCCAACCCAAATCCATTCTGCAGCAGGAGAGCGAACGAAGACAGGACGGGGAAAAGACGCACCAACACAGGCTGATCAACATCTGCTGGAAGCTTCCATCTGTGCCAGGCAGAGAGAGAGAGGATGGAGGCGCCATGCCCACATCAACAAGTGCCAACAGTTGTCGTCCAAACGAAGGCGGCAGCGGCAGAATCCTGAGCTAAATCCCTCAGGAAACAATTAAAGTGTCATTGTTTCTGATTTCTGACTTTTTTTATTCCTCCTCCGTGAAAAACACGCGGAGCCTCGTTCCCTCGCTCCTCGCCGAGGGATTTAAGACGGATTGACGCCCGAGGCCGGCCTCTACTGATCAGGTGTTCCTCCTCATCCTCCTCTTCCTCATCCTCACGTTCAACACAAAGTCTTCACAGTTTAACTTCTTCTGTCATTCAAAACAAAGACTGAATAATGTTACTTTAACAACATATTGATCTTTTGTGATTGTGTGACGTCGTGATTACTCAAGGAAGTGCTCCAACCACGTTTCTCCAACTGCGTTAATGAGGTGAAAGGCATCCGATGGTTGCCATGGTCACAAAGACTTCCTGTTTTACAGTGTTTGTGTGGCACCCAAAGTAAATGTACAAAATGACAGAAAAATAAACTAGAAAAAAATAAGTCCAGACACACACAAAATAAAAGAAAAACATGCAAAATAAAACTCAAAAGTGAAAAAAAACAAATGTGCAAAAACTACTCAGAAAAGACTCAATGGCAGAAAAACACACAAGATACAGCATAAATAACTCCTAAAACATACAAAATGACAGAAAACATGCAAAAATAGACAAAAGACTCCCATCACACAGTAGCTGACAGAAAAACATGCAGAAAACAAGGAAAAATACACGAATAGATAAAAAAAAAAACACACAAAATGATTTAAAAAAAGCATGTAAAAACACAAAAATGACCAGAAACACAAAAAACAGCATAAATACACAAAGGGGCTGTACTACAAAGCTCGATTAGCCCTTAGCACTAACTTCCAGGATTAAATCAGCACGTGCTAGACAACAAAGCTCACTAACGACTTACGAAGCTGAATCACCATGGTAACTTATGCTGAACGGCTAGCCTGGTCAAGGGCAGGTTTTGCACTGGCTAGGATTTTAGCAAGTGATAAAGCCCCGCCTCCTAAACCGAGCTGTCCAATTAAAGGTGATGTGTGAACACACCACTGTGTGGATCTGATCTGACGCTGACAGGAAAGAGAATATTTAGATGCAATTATTAAATTTACTGATGACATCATCTAGGAAAGATATACATCCAGTGTTGGAAACGTTACTTTAAAAAAGTAATTAACTCACTACTTGTTCCAAAAAGTTATTAATTTAATTACTCTATAATAAAAGTAACTCATTACTAAGGAAAGTAACTATTTGTGTTACTGTTAAAAAAATTTAAACATTAAAAATTAAATTTGAGTTGCTTACAACAAATGTGGACAAAGTCTTCACTCCTGGATATACAGAGCTTTTCCAAAAAAATAGAATATCATGGAAAAGCTGTTTAATTTCCATAATTAAATTCAAAAAGTTAAACTTTCATAGATTATAGATTCAGGGCCAACAATTTAAACCATTTCAATTATTTATTTGTTTATTTTTACATCATTTGGGCTTCCAGCTCATAAAACCCATTAAAACAGAAATTCAAAAAATTAAAATACTGTGAAGAAATCAACATTTATTTTTCAAGATAAAAGAGGAGAAGAAGGAGTGGACTGATGGTCAGTGGTTCATGGTCCTCTTTTCTGATGAAAGTAAAGTGTGTGTTTTATTCTGGAATCAAAGACATTAAATCATGACTGACTGGATATTTCACACTGGACCTCAAACAGCTTTGGTTCTGTCAATGACAGAGAAACATGCAGAAAACAGGAAAAATACACTGATACACAATATGACTCTAAAAAAGACACAGTAACAACAACAATAATAAAACCACAAATGAGTCTAAAAACACACAAAACAATGACAAAAATATACAAAAATGACAACAAACACACAAAGCCTTTATTGTTTCTCATGTGTTGCTGCTCTTATTGGTCATTATTCTAAATGCTGACATAAATGTTGATTGTGTGATGCAGTGGGCGGGGTTCCAGGGTTCTGTGGCCCCGCCCACTTGGTCACCTCTGGGTCGAAGCAGGACAGAATTTGTGTGTGTGTGTGTGTCTAATCTCAGCAGATTATGGTGATAAAAAGAGATTCAACACACACACACACACACACACGTCTTAAAGTGGGATTTGAACCTTAAACATCGTCTGATGTCTTTGTTGTAAAGCGGCGGCCCTGTGTGTGTGTGTGTGTGTGTGTGTGTGTGTGTGTGTGTGACAGATTAGCTGTGATTCAAACACTGAGTCTCTTTGTCGATACGATCCCATTAACACATCAGTCGTCCAATAGAAACGCTCGATAGAGGCACGCGGAACATCTCGCCGTGGCCTGAGGGAGAGGAACAGTTTCCTTTCTGTTTCACTGATGCTTCTATTCAAACACTGTCTGATTTAGTGAAGTTACAGAACTGGGTTAAAGAGTCGAGTCAGGACTCGTTAACTCAGATACATTCAATCTATATTAGAGATATGCAACTTTTTTATTATTATAGCATTATAGTGATAAAATACATACTGATGCAACAATAGATTTATATATTTTTATAATTTGAAATAAATAGGGATGCTGTGATGTGATTGTTCGATCCTTGTAAAGACAGAAAGCAGATTAAATATGGATCAATCACGTAAGTCTTGGTCATACAGTCACTGATACAGAGGCAGATATGTCTGTGTTAGATGGTACCAGACTCATTGTCACTAACCAATCACAGGCTGAGGATGAGTCACATGCTGTGTGGTGATAAATCATGTGGTAACAATAGTTTGATATGAAGTGGCGCTCCAGGACAGATTAAAATAAGCTGTTATTAATGCGTCATGTGACCCTCAGCGTGTATGTATCAGCTCTGAGTTAGAGAACATCTCTGAGGCTTTTGCTGACTCAGCACAAACACCATCAGCCCCCCCCCCCCTCCCTCCCCAGTCATTAGAGCCAGACAACGTCATAAATCACTAGAAAAGTGCTCGTCTGGACGCCCACCGGCAGCTCCAGCAGCTCCTGGAGATCCTGGAGCTCAGGACATTAATGCCATGAGCAGAGAAACAGAGAATACACCGTAATCAATCCTGCAACACAAATCAACTTATCCCCCCATCCCCCCCCCCTCCTCTCCTTCTGATAAATTCACTTCTTGTACATTAGTGCAGGTCAATGTCTACCTCCAGGTAAAAACGTCCGTCTGAGTCAAAACAGGAAGCTTTTCTTATCAAATCAAATCATTGGTTAAGGCTCTTTGCAGGGACTTCTGGGGTGTGGCCTATGCTGTAGCGTGAGGTTGAAGCCCCCCCACTTTCATCAGGACAGACACAACCATCTAGTCCTGGGAAAAAAAATTAATAAAAACATTTATTTAATATCTGAGTCATTCACAGAGCTATAGCGTGATTATTCTATGATTATTAGGGGACTCTACAGTGAGCTCTGTGGAGAACTTCTGCTTCCTGGGGACCATCATCACTCAGGACCTCAAGTGGAGCTGAACATCAGCTCCCTCATCAAAAAAGCTCAGCAGAGGATGTACTTCCTGCGGCAGCTGAAGAAGTTCAGTCTGCCAACAAAGATGATGGTGAACTTCTACAGCTCCATCATCCAGTCCATCCTCTGCTCCTCCATCACCATCTGGTACGCTGCAGCTACGGCCAAGGACAAGGGCAGACTGCAGCGTATCATCCACTCTGCAGAGAAGGTCATCGGCTGCAATCTGCCCTCCCTCCAGGACCTGTATGCCTCCAGGATTTTGAGGCGTGCAGGAAAGATTGTGGCCGACCCCTCCCACCCCGGTCATAAACTGTTTCAATCTCTCCCTTCTGGAAGAAGGTTTCGGTCCATCAGGACCAGAACCTCCAGACACAAAAACAGCTTCTTTCCCTCTGCCACCATCCACATGAACACACCCCAAGTCACCCACTAAACCCCCCCCCCCGTTCACCACCTCCATGATGACATTATCTGCTGCACTGTATATATATATATATATATTTATATTTATCCTTTATTCTCTATCTATCCTTTATTTATCCCTCATCCTTTATATTTATCATTATTATTATTATTATTGTTGTTGCTGGGTTGTTCTTTATTTTTTAGTTGTTTGTTTTGTGCACCAACTACCAAGACAAATTCCTTGTACTGTCCTTAAAACTGTACATGGCGATTAAAAACATTTCTGATTCTAAAAAAACGGGGTAAGCAGTGACACTGTATGTCTGGGAGGAAGAGGAAGTTGCGTGTGTGCAAACTGACGGGAGAGAAAGTTGGAGGAACGCCAAAATACAGTAAGAAATCCATTCAACTCTGACCCAGATAGATAAATAATAATAATTTTGCCATCAAAAGCCTGGTCTGTGTTTTTTTTTTTTAGTTTTATATAAGCAAACAATGTTCAGATGTTAGAGTTGTCACTAAAGCAAAAACAAAGCTTTAAAGTCAATGACATGGTTTTTTTTTTTACAAAAAGGCTTTTTTCTCAGCTTTTTGCTCTGAAACGGAAGATTTGTGTAAAACTTGCTCTATTCAACGGCTGATTACAAAAGAATGAAACGAGCCAGAAACAATTTTTTTTTTGATGAAAAAACGGCTGGTACTGACGGGGTAGAAAATCTCAGAATGGCTGGAACTGAATGAGTTAAATATTTATCGTACAAGTTCGATGCTTACATTTATGAAATTAAACCGAAGCTGTACGACCTACTAGTAAAAACAATGGTAGGGGTCAAACTTCTTTCCCTATAACTTGGCCACAAATTGAGATCCAGTGCTCAGACTGGTACCATTGAACAACATTTCCTTTCAATGTGTGACTATGACTTTTGCTCAAGGTCATATTTAAGGTCAAAGTCAGTCTCCTGTTTTTCCTGCATAATATAACTTGTCAGCAAATCCAGATACAGGTTGTCATTTTTGTCATACAAGTCTTGCATAATTATGATCTATAGTTGTTTTTAAATAGTTTTCTATGTAAAATATTGTCGTCATACAAAAGGGGGCATTTGGATTCAGAAATAATAGAAAGGAGAACTAGAGCCAAAAAAGTTTGAGAACCACTGACGTAGACCATCAGAGTTATGTTAACATCTAAGTTTCACCAGTTTACGTTTATCTGCTGCCTACCGCCCCCTGTAGGCTTGGAGGACTGATTCATTTACTCTGACAATAAAAAATAAAGGTTTTTCTTGCACCAAAGTAGTGTGACTGTTTTTCTGATAATCAATGACCTGCTCCATGTTTTAAAGCCTAATGAACGGATCACAGGAGTTGGTCACAGCTTCTTATTAATCATTAATATTTACCCACGCTGTTTCAGCTTAGCAGCAGCAGCAAGGACAATGCTTCATCACAAAATGATTCCATTGATCCAAAAAAGTTACTAAAGCAAAGCACGCGAGCTTCCTGGGTTAATAGAGTCCCAGTTATATTTCCCACACTGCCTCATTCATCACTACATGGATTTCTGTTGTGTCGGCAGTCTGAAGTCTGTTCTTTAGGCTCGTGCTGATGGATTGCTCCACACACGTCCAAATCCATGAGTCTGAGCCTCCGAACATGAACAGCTGACCAACAGAACCCTCAGTGGACCTCATGCAGTCTGATTAGTGGTCAGCAGAGGAAGGTTCTTCTCCTCCTTCAGCAGTCACAGAGGAACGAGGAAACATGCAAGAGTTCCTGTCACAGTCACTTAAGAAGAGTTTCCTCCCTCAGGCCAACATTAGTTTAGTTCTGACTCTGTGGAGACACCTTTTTAACATCAATGACAATGAATTTAATGAGTTTTTGCTGCAAAATGTCAGTAGCCGATGAATAAATGAACAGAAGGGAGGTGGAGACAGCCAAAAACTCAAAAAATAACATTTAACAAGTGCAAGAGGTTCCCTGTGATGAAATGAGATCAAAGCGGCTGAAAGACTCCAAACCAAACAGGTAAGAAACGGAAACCATCATCGTTGGTTCCTGGACAAAGAAGAACCTGCTTCTGAAGGATAGAACCAGCTCACAGTCAACAGGTAATTCCAGAACGAGGAGAAACTATGAGAAAGACTGTGTTTAAAACCTCAGAACCTTGGTTCCCAAAGTGGGGTACGCAAATTGTCATGGCGGTACGTGAATAAGAATTAAAAACAATGTGCTAACATTTGAAACTAGAATATACGTGAAGCAGTAGTCAGAAGCCTCTGTCAGACTGCCCTCTAGTGGTGACAGAGATTATCATCAAAAATGACAAAAAGCTACGTTGTTTTGCACTAGTCAAACGTCCTCTCAACCTCTACCTTCTCATTAAAGTAGCAGTAATTTGTATTTCATGTTTGGTAAATTTATTTTACCCGCACAAAAAAGAGGTTTCTCACTCAAAAGGCCAGTAGGCTAATCAATTAAATAAATCGAGTGATAATTCTGAATAAGATGTTTTCTTGTGTGCTTACAGACTAATATTAATGGCTTTTTTTTAATTATATATTATTTTTCAACAGGATAGGTAAAATTAGGAGACAAATTTCAGTGTACATTAAATGATAGTGTTTTTTTAAGTGGGGGTGGGGGTACATGGCTTTAGGTTAAATGTCTGAAGGGGTACGGGACTGTAGAAAGTTTGAGAACCAATGATTTACAACAATGGTCAAAACAAAGACTGAAGAACCCTTAGCAAGTTCTAAAGACTAGAACCAAGAAGACCCGAGAACCACGACCAGCATCCAAAGTATTGAGCTTTGAGAAGTTTAAAACTGTACATTTTCTTGTTTGAGTTACAAGGTGTTACATGGACTTGCCCCGCCCCCCATGGCTTCTGAGAGACAGACAAATGACCTGTGGACAGAACGATCTTTCTGTGAAGACCAGTAAGAGAACCAACCAATCCTGTGACCACTGTCTTTTAACTCTTGTAATCTATTCTTTAATGTGTTCTACTGTGAGTTATTGTCCTTTAAATTATTTGTGTGCTGTTATATAATGTGTTTATTGTGATGTACTGCTCCATTCACTTTTAACTTCTTTGTGTACTGTTGTGTAATGTGTTTTCCCTCTGATTTATCGTCTTATTTTTGGTCTTATTGCTAAGTTTGTTTTTTACCTGCCTAGGGACTCACAATGCAAATTACAGCTTGTATTAGCATGTCTATTGTTGTTAGAATAAATGTTCATTATTGTGCACTGTACCTATCAGATAAACAAACAAATAAACAAGGAACTGTGACCAACACCATAGAACACCAAGAACCATAACCCATCCAAGACTTATACCTGTCCAGGGTCAGGAAACAGGCAGGTAACATCACTGCAGACCCCTCCCACCCTGGACAAAATCTGTTCAAACTCCTCCCCTCCGGCAGACGTTACAGATCACTGTACGTCAAAACAACCCGCCATTAAAACAGTTTGTTCCCCCAGACTGTCACTCTGATTAACGCTAAACAGACAAAGAGTGTCAGACCTGTTTCTGTGAAATAACCCTGGAACTAAACATGTAACAACCCTGGAACTAAACATGTAATAACCCTGGAACTAAACATGTAATAACCCTGGAACTAAACATGTAACAACCCTGGAACTAAACATGTAATAACCCTGGAACTAAACATGTAATAACCCTGGAACTAAACATGTAATAACCCTGGAACTAAACATGTATCAACCCTGGAACTAAACATGTATCAACCCTGGAACTAAACATGTAACAACCCTGGAACTAAACATGTAACAACCCTGGAACTAAACATGTAATAACCCTGGAACTAAACATGTATCAACCCTGGAACTAAACATGTATCAACCCTGGAACTAAACATGTAACAACCCTGGAACTAAACATGTAACAACCCTGGAACTAAACATGTAATAACCCTGGAACTAAACATGTAATAACCCTGGAACTAAACATGTATCAACCCTGGAACTAAACATGTATCAACCCTGGAACTAAACATGTATCAACCCTGGAACTAAACATGTATCAACCCTGGAACTAAACATGTATCAACCCTGGAACTAAACATGTAATAACCCTGGAACTGAACATGTAACAACCCTGGAACTAACTGGCACTGTGAATGTACATGTACATTCATATACTATTTAATTTAAATGTTCACCTGCACTACTGCACTATTATTATTATTTTATTTAGTTTTGCACATATTTGTCTTAAACTACTGTTTATATTTTTTTGATTGTTTTTATTAAATGTTTACATTGTTAGAGAGAGCACAGTTCATCAAGTCAGATTCATTGTGTGTAACATACATTACATGGTCAATAAAGTTTATTCTGAGTCTGATTCTGATGACGTACAATACATTAAAAAAATGGTAGAGACCACTAACTAAGACCTGACAACCATGACCAAGTCCTAAAGACTGTAACTAATACCCAAGAACATGGGCCAACACCTCAAACCAAAGCCTGAGATCAAGAACTAGGACCTAAGAACCATAACTAAGATCAAAGTCCAATACAGAAAAAAAAATAATAGAGACCTGATAACTATGACCCCCAACCAAAGCCTAAGAATCCAAACCAAGACTTGAGAACCATGACCATGTCCTAAAGACTGTAACTAATACCCAAGAACATGTGCCAAGACCTCAAACCAAAGCCATAGAACTATAACTAGGACCTAAGAACCAAAACCAAGACCAAAATACAATACAGAAAAAAAAATGGTAGAGACCTGATAACTATGACCCCCAACCAAAGCCTAAGAACCCTAACAAAGACCTGAGGACCATTATCAAGTCCTAAAGACTATAATTTATCTAAGAACATGGACCAACCATGACCCGGACACAACGACCTGGAAAAAACCCAACATGAAGCACAGTCCATTTCTTTGAACTGGAACATTAATGCTGGATGTGCGTCTTGGTCCTTAAATCACCTTCAATCAGTGCTGAGTCATGTTTTTTTTTTGTTGTTGAAGGAATACTTTTATTCATCCTGCCTGGATTGTGTTGAAAAAGTAAAGTAGAGAAAAAGAAGTTGCAGTAATAAGAACGAGCCCCACTGATCAATGGCTGTTTCACATGCAAACAGTGAAATGCAATTATTAATTACTTTGATACACGAGTCAGTTTCAATTGATTTTGATTAATTCAGCAGACTGAGAACAAGCATTATTAGAAAGCCAAATTCCGCTTACAGACATTCTTTAAACAGTAATGTGTCAGCTCTCATTATGTGAAGGTATAATCTATCACCTCTTTAAAAAGTCATTATGGATTATTAAACTAATGCTTGAAAACGACTCCGAACAAAGACCTCGGTGAAATGGAATGTGTGGAAGGAGAAGCAGGCGTGGGTAATTACTTGCTGGTAATGACTGGACGTCCCTGTATGTTTTGGTTTGGTTGGTGGTAAAGAAGAAGAAAATCACTGCAGCTCCATTTGTCCTCTCATTAGCTTCAAACCTCTGTGAACTCAATAAATCTCCTAAAAACACACACACAGACTCACAGTCGGACGAATCCAGCACTAAAAGTTTGGAAGATTTCTCATTTTAAACTTTACTTATGAACATGTGACTCCTTGATTCCGGCGTTTAACGAGGAAAAAACCGCCCAGTGGCGTGGAGCAGTGAGGCCTGGGGCTCATTAGACTGAGCACAAACATCCACAGAGCAGCGCTTTACATCCACATCTAGTCACAAAAACAAGTCATGGTTTGTCCCGAAGGTGGCAACGTTGTTTTTGTCCATACTTCACACTGAGTCGAGCCGGCAACAGAGTCGGATGTGACCCGTGGGTAACGATCATCAGTATGTGTATTTACTTTTCCACTGTTTCTGTGGCTTAAAACCTTCTCAATGTTGTCATTTCAAACCATATTTGTTGGATTAACTTTTAAAAATAGGACTACTTTACAGGTTTAGAGACTGTGTTCCTCCATCTTGAAATCACATGATTGATGATGTCACACGGCCACACTGCCTGTAAATATCCCATTGTTTTCTATTGAAACATTCAGCCTGATTTTTATATTATTTAGCAGCTTTTTACATCATTTAGCAGCTTTTTACATCATTTTGCAGCTTTTTCAGTCAAAATTACAACTTGTGCTGCTTTTGGTTTTTCTAAATAATCAGGAAAAGTTAAAAGACGTCCCAAAAAGGACAAAAAACCGCAGGGGGTGACAATTCCAACTATGTGGTTTTTGTAGTAGACAATGAAGCAGAGAAGAAAAGCTCTACTAAGGGACCTTTACTCACTTTAAAACAGTGCGCTGACACGCTCTGGTGGTTACTAAGTTAATCATGGACTGTTGAAGGACTCCCACACAAAAGGACGTCTATCCTCAGGGTTTATGGGTAGTCAACTGTTTTTATCCCATTTTTGTAAACAAAAGAGTTTAAAATCAACATCTGTAACTTTTCCTGATTATTTAGAGCAACCAACAGCAGCACAAGTTGTCATTTTGACAGAAAAAGTTGTTAAATAACTTAGAAAGCTACTAAATGATTTAACAATCAGGCTGAATGTTTCACTCCTTTTTAGCCAAGAACTGAAAACCACAGAAATTCATTAAAAGTTGCAAATTAGAGTGGGCAAAAACAGACAGAAAAAGTGGTAAAAAGGGTTCAAAGTGTCAATATTGGCTTAAAAGTGGCAGAAAAAGGAGGAACAAATAGTTTAACCTGGCAAATAATTGGCATTACAAATTGTGAATATAGTTAAATTGGCAAAAAATAAGCATGAAATAAAGTGAAAAGAGGTTAAAAGGTACAATAATGGGTAAATATATGTGACATTGGGTGAAAAAGTCGTACAAAGGGTTTAATAAGTGCTGAGAATATCTGGAAAGTGGAAGACATGTACAGAAAAGGCATTGAAATATGATGTAGAAGTGTCAGAAATGGGAGACATGTAGCAAAAATACATTAAAAGGAAAAAAAATATGCCAAGAAAAAATGATGAATATATGGCAAGTTTGGAATAGTTGCAAAAAAAAGCTTAAAAATAAGCAAAAATGGGCTCAAATTGTTCCAGAAAAAAAACCCTGCTAGTGTCTTTCGATCCCAAGGTTGAGAACCCCTGTTGTAGAGCATCGGAGAAATGACTCGTGATCGTAAACGAAGCCCAATCCAGGAGTTACAAAAAACGTTCCAGCCTTTCTCCGCCCACTCGAGTGCATCTTTTATTATAATTACAAAAATACTACATTTGTCAGGGTAATAATAATAATTTGTCTCGATACACACAAACACATTCATGACCAACCCTGAGACGTGAATCTGTACGCAGCGTATTCTGCTTCAGCTGCAGTAGATTTGCATGCGATGGAATCGATGGAGGACGATTGATCAGGCGTTTAACGAAGCCTGAGTTTGGATCAAAGGCTTCATGTTCTGCTGCGTCCGTCAGAATCAATAAACACCAACAACAGCTTCAAAGCTACGGCCCATCAGTGGGATGGAGCAACACACTGGAGCTTTGTCCATATAACGTCCTGATAATGTCCAACATGTTCAACCATAACCATGAGAGACGGTGAGTGTAACCTAATAGAACCCTTTTTATAGTAGTTTAACCTTTTTTCATCACTTTTTCTTGCCTCCTTTTAATGTATTTTTGCTACATTTCTCCCATTTATGACACTTCTACATCACATTTTAATGACTTCTGCACATTTTTTCCACTTTCCAGACATGTTCATCACTTTTACACCTAATGTCACATATGTTGACGCATTATTGACACTTTTAACCTCTTTTCACCATATATCATGCTTATTTTTGCCAATTTAACCACATTCACCATTTGTCATGCTCATTATTTGTCAGTTTAAACTACGCAATTGTTCCTACTTTTTAACTTACATTACTCTAACCCATTCTCCCCCATTTCTGCCACTTTTAAGCCAATGTTTACACTTTGAACCCCTTTTACCACAATTTCTGTCCAGAAGAAGAAGAAGAAGAAGAAGAAGTAGTGTGGCGGAGGTGAAGAGGACAGTAAACGTGCAGCGAGCAGCGACAGAGGCTTGAAAAACGAGCGTCCCTCATCTAATTTTCAACTTTTAACCATTTCTGTGGTTTTTAAAATCCCATTTCACCACCTTTTCCATTATTTTGATTTCTGATTAAAACAAAGATTTCCATCTTTAAGATGACTATATGATGCAAATAATAAACTTCCTGGATAACAGTGGATATTATTCCAATAAATACATAAATATATAAACCCTTTCCACCACTTTTCCACCTAATGTCACATATGTTGATCCATTTTTGTCACTTTTAACCTCTTTTCACCATATTTCAGGCTTATTTTGGCCACTTTTTCTCTCTGTTTTTATCCACTCTAATTGCAACTTTTGATCAATTTTGGTGATTTTTAAAATCCCATTTCACCACAACTTTTGGTCACTTTGAACCCATTTTATTTCTGATGATTAAAACAAGGATTTCCATCTTTAAGATGACTTTAATAATAATAATAAACGTTCCTGGATAACAGTGGATATTATTCAGATGAATAAATAAATGTGGTTATCACAGATTCATAGAACAATGGACCATCATTTTACTGACTTTATGGATGGACCCCAAAAATCTCTCCCCTTTATTCCCCCTTATAGATGGTCCTGTCTCCACATGACTGTTCTTCAATGTTCATGTCTGTGTTCAACCACCTTCAGCTACAGTGGGGGTCCCCGCTCTCTGGGACCTTTATTTTGGGTTGAGAACCACTGGTCTAAAGATGGAATCAGACACACAAGCTTCGATACAGAGATCAGGAATGAGGAGGAGAACAGGAGACAGACGGAGATGATCTGACATGAGCCTGAGGAAGGTTCACAGTTCACAGGATAACGCAGTGACTTATTCTGACTCCGACTCTCGGTCAGATCGCAGTCGAATGAGCCGTGAGGCCTGAAGGGACGAGTGCAGCTTTTCATCTGTAGGTTTTTATATTCTCTCGTCAAAGTTTTCAGCATGTGCAACTTTTAATAAACACAAAGTTTTGCTGTAGAAGGAGCCAATCAGAGTGCGGCGCCTGGAGGGGGGGCGAGGGAAACAACCTTACATAAGGATTTAAAGTTGTGTCTGCTGTCCTCAGCTTTGGATAAAACATAGCAGTCTATTGGTCGATGGCTGGATGTGAAACAGCTCTAATGGGTCACTTTTTAGCATCTAAACCTATTAACACAACATTAGAACATCTTTATGTGAAGTCAGCACAGACACTGTCCTGCAAGTGATTCAAAAAGCTCCAAATGGCAAGAAGAAGAAGAAGAAGAAGAAGAAGAAGAAGAAGAAGAAGAAGAAGAAGAAGAAGAAGAAGAAGAAGAAGAAGAAGAAGAAGAAGAAGAAGAAGAAGAAGAAGAAGAGTGGCGGAGGTGGAGAGGACAGTAAACGTGCAGCGAGCAGCGACAGAGGTTTGAAAAACGAGCGTCCCTCATCATTTAACGGTTTCGAGAGCCTCGTATCAGTCGAGTCATGAATCAGCTGCTGCTCCCGGCGCTTTAAGACGCTTCTACGTAAAGCTGTGTGACAGGTGGGACACCTCTACCTCCTCCTCCTCCCTCCATCATTGAACATGTGCGCTCCCAGCCCCTCCCCCAACCGTCACATTCATTCATCTTTTCAGGAGGAAAACCACGAGAAAATAAAAAAATCACTACTAAACAACAGAAATACACAAATTGACACAAAACACACAACATTACTAAATAAAAAAAATACACAAAACAACAAAAACACAAAAAATAATAACAAAACACAATAAAATCACAAAAACATAAAGTGACTTCAAAAATGTATAAGAGAACACAAATCAACTAAAAAACACAAAAAATAGTCCCCCCAAAAAAGTGACAAAAAGACACAAAAATGCGCAAAACAACTCCAAAAACACAGAAAACGACGACAAAAAAAAACTCAAAATTAGAACAAAATACAATAAAATCAAAAAACAAAAATACACAAACCGACACAAACATTTGGGACTGGTTGCTACGTGCTAAGCTAACTCAAACATGTGGGACTGTGGAGCTGGGAAACAAGGAACATCCAGCTGCTTCAACCAGGATAAAAAGAAAAATGTCAGGTTGACTTTTTCTTCCTCCTTGCCTGTGTGCGCTGAGCAGGCTGTGCTTGCGCAGCTGCAGCTGAGGCCAGGGGTCTTCCTTGCGGGCCTCGTTGAGGCTGCGTTGGGACGGTCTCGGAGATTTAACCTGCGGACCCTGGGGAGCAATCTGAGGGAATGTCCTCCGACGTTAGTGGGGGCTTCCGGGAAAGACAGAGGCGGACAGCCTCTTGTCTCTCTTTTTCCCCTCACAACGCCGCTGCATCAAGACAGCACGGAGCCAAAGATCCCTTGCAGAACAATGACCGCATCCAAAATGTTGCTCTTCTCAGAGTTTGACAGTTTGGCGAGGTTGAGCCAGTGAGCTTGCTCCTGAATGACCATGTTTGCCATGATCCTCCCCATAGCCTGCACTGAGCAGCACTAGGAGCGGAGACCTGTCAGCAACGGTGGATATTTCCTCCATAGTCGCTGGATCCTGAGACTGGGCGAAATCTTCACAAAGTTCAGCTTGGTAAGCCGTGAAGAGGGAGAGGAAATTCAGAGCCCTGACCGACAGCGCAGCCGCAGCGTAGGTCCTGGCAGACAGATCCAACTGAAGATGGTCCGTCCTGGTCGGCAACATGGGTCTCCATGGAGACATAGCAGGCTGTCGTGGTAGCAGGTGCACCACTGCAAGAGGCTCCACCGTCAGCATTCGAAGCAGTTCGAGGCTATCCATCACCTCGTCACCAGGGATTTCCTGCTGAACAGGCGGTCCTGCCATAAGCGCGCTACTTCTATAAGCAGCTAAGGGAAGATGGGGAGCATCTGTCTTGGAGCGCCCTTGGAAGAGGGGAAGTTCTTCCCTTCATAATAGGACCTGATGGTTTCAGTCACAACAACTCCACCGTGTCCAGGCTTGAAAGAAGGGAAACAGGCATGGAGCCCACCTCTTCCCCCTAAGGAAGAGGTGGGCGACGGAAAGCGCACCCCAAGCCGGGATGATAAAAGCCTTGCCCTCCTCGTTTAGAGCCGAACTGAGAGGGTTAGAGTCCTCCTCATCACATTCCTTGCAGTCTATAATGAGGACATCCTCGTCAAGTTGGGAAATGGCAGCCAGGTTGAGCTGGGAGCCCCAGCTGGAACCCTGAGCCACAGTGTCCATGAGCACCGCTTCTTCTACACTCACTGCGGCGGGAGTGCCGTGAGGAAGGAGGAAGGGGTCCTGCTTGAAAAGGCTCGCTTGGCGTGCTAGCCTCCTGTGGAGGCTCCGTGTATTAAAGATCGCGCAGTTCCAACATGAGCCTGGTGTGCTGCTGTCTAGGAGATCCAAACCTTGTGGTGCAGAACGCTTAGCGGGGCAATCACCGGAGTGAGAGAGCCGCTAGGAAGGCCAAAGTGCTGTGAAGCGTCCACGTTGGAGCGAGCCGTCAGCTGGTGTCGAGGCTATGAGGTTCACAACTTTTTGGTGGTGAACAGGACAGCACTCGCAGAGCAAGGTAAGTGCCATTTCCTTTTTCTTCCAAACCTGGTGTGGTCCAGCAAAAAATTGGTCTTGTCAGCATCTGGCGACTGGAAGCCGAAGATCCGCCCGTAGACTGTTACGCCGACAAAACCAAAGAACGCAAGATAGCTGAGAGGAAAAGAGGTGATTGAATGGGAGGTGTCTGTCCACCTCCTGCTTTTATAAAAGATGGGAGTGTCCCTGGCGGACGGACACGTTTCACCAGCCATTCAGGATTGGCAGATTGGGAAAAATGCTTCTATGGGGCTGCAGACAGCGTGTGCATCCCATAATGAGACATCTCACTAAATATTATAACATAGAACCACGATAAGCTTCATCTGTGTGGGGTGGAGTCTGTAGACAGACCATCTGACTGTCGTACATGGAAAACATCAAGTATCAGCAGTAGAACGGTATCTGAACGACACCGACACCTGAACATGTGGTTATTGAGACTTTTCAAATATCAGGTGAAAACATGCTGAATTCAGGGGGCGAAAAGTGACAACGCTGTTTCCCTGAGACACTGTGTGGGAGGAGCCTAAGATCACATGGTTTTGTTCATTTTTTTACTGCTGATTTTAATGTTGTTAAATGTTTTCTGTTGCACTTTTCCATCATGTAAATCACACTAAGTTGCCTTGTGTATGAATCATTTATTCATTTTACCAAAAAACTATTTTATATGATTATTCTTATTTTTGTTGTCGTTTTATATTAATCATTGTTGTATATTTCTAATTTATTTATCATTCATATATTTAAAATGAATAGTGTATCAGTTTATTATTATTTTGTATATTATTCTTTTATTTATTTACAAAAAATTATTACATGTAATTGTATACAACATTTACATTTGTACTTTACTATTATTCTAACTAGTACAGTGCCTGTCGGAAGTATGTATTCACATAGTGGGAGGAGCTTAAGTAGAGTTGTCAATTACGTCCAAATAAGTATGTGTTTGAAGGTTGGATGTACAAAGTAAAATAGTGTGTGTGATTTATCTGGTTTAATTCTATGAGACATGAAAATGATAAATTAATAAATAAAGTTTGTACCAATGATAGCAAGACAAATTTGTACAAATAAAAGTATTTATTTAGCATTTAACATTTCTTAGTGCAGGGGTGCTTATCATCCAAGGTTAGTAATTAATATACAGACAGATGTAACTTAGCGAGCAGACTGAATAATCTACGTGTGTGTGTGTGTGTGTGTGTGTGTTGCTACTCCTCCGTGGGCTCACACACATGCACGCGCTTCAACTGCGGACATACACACCCACATCAGTGACTCACATCAGGCCCAATGCGTGAGACTTGAGAGCATTGCTAGTTTATCAGTGTGAGTGTGGCTGCTCAGACGCCCCTCCCCCCTCTATGGTCTAACAATGCGTCCGATTTCAGAATAAATGCAAATAAACATTTTGATTTTGAAACATGAAACAAGTTCACAGGAGCTCAAAACTAGTGAAAGAGCCTTAAACTATCTTCCTCTCTCACTCGTGTGTGCGTACAGTACGTCTGGTGCGTGCTCACGTAGCTACTCAAGGTCTTCAGTGATTGGCTCTGGCCGCACACGTGACTCTAGCCCGACACTGTGATTGGCTTTGGCCGCACACGTGACTCTAACCCGACATTGTGACTGGCTCTGGCACACACCAGAGTTGAGCTGTGCAGTGATTGGCTCTGGGCGCACACGTGACTCTAGTGGCTGTGCTTCACTCACAGTAGACAATTTTATTACATTATTTATTAACTGTAAAATTACAGGACAAACAAATGTAACGTTGCACAGTTTTAAACCAAGCTGCAGCTACTGTATGTAGCAAGTATGAGCTCTGTCTGTGCCTGAACACCACACATACAGTATATGAGGAACACACACACACACACATATATGAGGAACAAACACACACATATGAGGCGCACACACACACACACACACATATGAGGCACACACACACAGACACACACACAGATAATGGCTTTAATAGAGAAATTATTACCATTATTATTTATTCATTCATTTAAAATAAAATAATCCTGTATCATTAATTCTATATACATAAGATTTTATTAATCCTCAGATGTTATAAATATTTATGTTTTTGTAATGTTCATTTGTATCTTTTCATTTCTTATTACTTTTGATCATCAATTCTACATCTAACTTGTTTCTACGTTGCTGCCTCTGCGTGGACACAGCATGATCTGATTGATCTGGATCTGATTGATCTGATGGTTTAATTCAATCAGGTTGATGTGGGTCGGTTTTCCCCCTCGGCTGTGACTGACAGGTGCTGAAATCACATGCACAAAGATCTGTGGAGGGCAGAGCTGCAGTGATTGTGATTCCTTAAATTGCCCATTAGCTTTAATGAGTGTTTTAATTTTAATGATCTAGTCTCAGCCTGTGGCGTGGATCTCTGACATGAAGGCCTGTCGGTTCACGTCGGGGAGATGGAAGCGGACGAGGCCTCTGCGACCTTCCACCCAATCAAAGCTGACTCGCTGCACGCTAACCCAGCAGCTAGCTCCTCCTTTAGACGTTAATGTGCCGCGTCAGTCCGTCTTACGATTTGGCTTCAGAAACGATGAAGGTTTGACATGAATCGTGTTAATGCTTTTAATCTTCCCAGCGTTCACTGGTTATTACTAATCAAGCATGAGCTCAGGTCCTCCATGTATTCCTCATCACAGACTCTATTCATTGTTTCTTGTAACTGACTTTTTTTTTTCTCTATAGGATTATTTCATAAATGTTTGTTTATAAAGTACAATTTTCCAGTCATGAACATTTCTCCCGTTACAAACTTTTAACCCATAACGAACATTTTTCTTTTCAAATATTTTTCTCATAATATTTAAATAACGTAACAGATATTTTTCCGGCAAAAGAAATGTATGTTGTAAATTTTATCAGGAAATAATTTTTAAATATAAGAGACTATTATTTTTTGCAGTTAAAGTTTAATCTTTTTTTTTTCAAATCTAAAATTATGTACAATTTCCTCATAAATCTCTTAGTGGAGATTTTTTGCAACCACAACAACAACAAAACACATTTTTTATTCCTGACTTTTTTTGTGCAGCAGAAGTTTTATTTCTTTTTTTTTTTTCTCTCGTCTGCACATGATGTCAAAGGTCAACACGACAAGAAGTGCAACCTTTGTAACAGCAATGCATGTTCTGTTATTGCAGTAAAATAAATTTATTTATTTTATTGCTTAATTGTGACCATCACCAGCCCTCCCTAAGGAAGGCTAAGAAATACTTTATTTCAGGGAGGATATAAAAAGGGAGAGCAGTGTTACACCTAGGTGTAGGGGGGGAGGAGAGAGTCAAGGTAGGAAATAGAAAGGGTGGGGAAGAATAGATTATTTTACAGTGAGGGTGAGATGTGAAGTTGTAGAACATATTGTGCTTATTATGTTGTGTAATTAAGCCAGTATAGTGACAAGTGTGAAGCTTAGCTATAAAGTTGGTGGCTGTGGACAGGGTTTTATTTCTAAACTACTTAGAATTTTATGTACTTAAGAATCAACGCAAAAATAAGTTACCACTGTGATTTATCCCGTAAGACTTTAGCCAGTGTCGTAGTACAGCACACACTGAAGTTAGCGCAATAAGAGGAAATCTAGCTTCGTAGTATAGGCCCCAAAAACCTCAAAATTAGAACAAAATAAAATGAAATCAAACACAGACAAAGTGACTAAAAACATAGAAAACCACAACAGAAATACACAAATCTACACAAAAACACTACGATGAATAAACTGGCAGAAAAATGCACAAAACAACAGAAATACACAAAACTCTGTTTCCTGTGTAAATGCTCAGACTGGTTTTTATTCTAATGCTGACATGAATGTTGATCATGTGACCCTCAGATCAGATACAATCACATCTGTGTTCCCGCTGTGATAAAAAGTTGCCAGTCACTGTTTCTATAAAATGGAAAAATTTTGCATTTCCATTTTTCTGACGTGCAGAGAACAACAGAAGTTGTGGCTTATCGTTGAAAGCAGTGCTTTTAGGCTGGAGGGAACCTTTTAATGTGGAGTCTAAACACTTCTAAACCTCCCTCCCAGCGGGGACGTTTCCCCGGGCTGCGCTCCGTTAATTGCAGCGCCGTGATTGCGGGTTATCGCACTTTACTCCCACACAGGCACATGGAAACAAATCAAGTGGGGTTAGAATAACACGCCCGATCACAGGCTGTGTGTGTGTGTGTGTGTGTGTGTGTGTGTGTGTGTGTGTGTGTGTGTGTGTGTGTGTGTGTGTGTGTGTGTGTCCTGAAGGAAATGAAAAAGCAGCATCGCTCTTTGTTCTCATCAATTATTCCACAGTTCATCCCGACTGCAGAGCTCGGCTGCTTCATCACGTCCTCCATGTCTGATTCTAGTGATGAACGACACAATCTGAACCAATTAGTAGCACAACACGACACAAACGCTCTAAACCATCCCAGCGTGGGCTTTCCCAGAGCGCTGAAGGTGTGCTGTGGTACCTGGACCCTCAGTCACTCTTTAAATCAATTCATTTAAGACTTTACTTTATCTAAACTCTTCTAACAGGATCCTTTGAGTCATTGAGTATGTTTTTGGGTCCATCCATAAAGTCAGTAAAATGATGGTCCATTGTTCTATGAATCTGTGATAACCACATTTATTTATTCAGAATAATATCCACTGTTATCCAGGAACGTTTATTATTATTATTATAGTCATCTTAAAGATGGAAATCCTGGTTTTAATCACTGCCTTTTTTAGGCAATTTCCATTAAAGTCGTTTTCTCATTTATTTGTGAGTGAAATATTCCGACAGTTGGTGGAACCGAATCACTGACACATACCATACTCTGTATGTGCCACGGGGGTGTCAGGGGGCCCCATTATTCAAATGACGACTCCTCTGTTAATGCGCGTTGAGTCAGGCTGTAATCTGACATGGATATTCTACGAACAGATGTCTAGAGCCTCTCAATAACCGTTTTTACTCTGTGGAACCGAGTCATTTGACTGAATTCTCAGGAACGTGGTACGTGCTATTGGGTGCTGAGACGTTCCACGGGCCTGGCCGTATTTCATTAGAACTTGTTTTTATAAAAAGATGCACTTATTTGGTTTATTGGTAACACATCAAACACATTTTTTGTTATACGCATTTTCACTACAGGTACACTTTAATGCAGTGTTTCTGGAATATATATATATATATATATGTGTCTTTAGGTCGCCAGAAATTTTTGATATCAAAATGGGGTCACGATCCAAAAAGGTTGTGAACCACTGAACTAAATACTGTTTCTTTCCACTAATTCACAAAGTACGATTCTTTAAAGCAACATGTTGTAGTCGGACATGGACTCAGAAATAAGAGAAAACGGGGACTTAAGCCTAAAACCTTTGAGAAGCACTGCTTTAATGAACCGTCAGGCTGAAGATTAAACAATAAGGAAACAATGTATTTCATTTCATATTAAATTCATGACTCAGATTGACCCAGATCTTTAAAATGAATCAAATCCCCAGAATGAGTCGTTTCCAGAGCGTGGGACAAACAGAGAACTTTCTTTCACCAGTTTGTTTTGGAGCTAACGAGACTTTCCCGAGGACGTTCTTTTAAAAGTTGGAGACAATTAGAGTTTGGAGTTTGTGTGTTTGTCCAATCAGACGCTGAGGAAGGCAGACGTCTGTCAGTCATCCAGCCCTAACCACGTCCACCCACTAAAAAGTAACACTGGGACGCCAACGTGTGACATTTCCCTCCAATTATTCCTCCTGCTGCATCCACGGCACAACGTGTGCACACTTATCCTTGGAAATTGATGCAATTTATATTCATCTGCCACAACGACACAACGACACAGCGCGGGAATGGATTTCTGACTTCAATGGAAATCAGCGAGCGTGGATGGAAATGTGGAGATAAGTTAAAGACCACTTAAAGGCTCACGTTCACTTTTTTTTACTGAATGAGGATGTGTGGATCAGTAGCTAAAAGGCTAATGCAGCTTTGACACATATTCACTATTATTAGTAGTAGGGGTGTAACGATTTGATTTGAATCACGATTCCTTGTTGCTGATTCAATTCATGGATGATTTTGATTCATTTGTGACTTGAAACTGTCTTTTTTTTAATCTAAAATAATCACGCGTAGAGTGTGACTGTGAAATAAATATCTGGTTACTGGACAGTACAGGTGAGCTTTACTAAATTCATGATGTATCTCTGTAATGGAATTGTCTATAAAGTAATTATGAACATAAACAACATTTAATGTCAAATATATTCACATTTTATTTGAATAAAGTCCAACCAACACTTTAGTTTAAATTAACAGGATGTTAACTTTTCAATAATCAATATGTTTTCAATAAAAATACATATTAGGTTTACCTAAAATAATTCAATATTAATATAAAAAATGAAGTGTTTGGTGGTTGAAGCTGATACTAACATGATGGTTATCATGAGGCTTCTGCAGAGCAAATGCTAAAGATGTAGCGATAATGAGCTAATGCTAATGAGCTAATGCTAACGAACTAACGCTAACAAGCAAATGCCTACGAGCTAACGATAACGAGTTAAAGTCTGCAGGCCGTAAAGTCTTTCATATTAAAAGTGTTTCTGAAACACATCCATATAAAGCCCATGAATCTAATGCATTATTTACCTGTGTCAACACAATCGATTGATTACATTTTAAAAACATTTTAGATGGATCAGGTGATGGATCAAGTGTGATCCAGGAAACAAAACCTGAATCGTTACAGCTTTATTTATGAGACAGAAAACGTCTGCAAACCACATCCAACACGCTTTTATTTTGAAGGAGTGAGCACTCTATTCGATTGGTCCGTGGCTCTGGGCCAGGGTTGGGGTCAATTACATTTTTCAATTACAATTACGTCTTCAATTATCCAGGTTCAATTAAAATTCAATTCCAATAACAGTTACCAGCATTTTTTTCAATTACAATTACATTTCAATTGTTTTTTTATCCTCAACAAATCAATTACAATTAAGTTTTCAAATACTAAAGTTCAATTACAATTAATCACAATTACTGAGCCTGAAATAAATAACCTAATAAAAGTTAACCTTCCTCTTGTGTTAGCTTTTTGTTAGCATCTCTAATGCTAATGGATCCTAAATCAGCTGTAAAATACACATAGAACTGTAACATATAGAACTGTAACATATAGAACTGTAACATATAGAACTGTACATATAGAACTGCAACATATAGAACTGTAACATATAGAACTGTAACATATAGAACTGTAACATATAGAATTGTAGATATAGAACTGTAACATATAGAACTGTAACATATAGAACTGTAACATATAGAACTGTACATATAGAACTGTAACATATAGAACTGTACATATAGAACTGTACATATAGAACTGTAACATATAGAACTGTAGATATAGAACTGTAACATATAGAACTGTACATATAGAACTGTACATATAGAACTAACATGGTTCCACACTTTAGTGCAAAATTATAATTGCCAATGTTTATAGAATTCTCATGGCAACTACAATTACAAAGTCAATTATCTAAACTCAATTACAATTACGTCAGTAACAGGTTTTTTTTTAAATTACAATTACAAATATAAATACTGCACAATTGTAATGAAGTATCAATTACACAATTACAATTATGCTCTGTGCCTCTCGTTATTTGGTAGGAGGAGCCAAAGTGTCTCTTTGTGATGTTAAAGGTTGTTGAACTCAGTGGAATCTACAAACGAATGTGTGTGTGTGTATATGTGTGTCTGTGTTTGTGTGTGTGTGTGTGTATGTACGTGTGTGCGTGCATGTCTGTGTGTCTGCATGTGTGTACACGCATGTGTCTGTGTGTGTGTGCATGTCTGTGTGTGTGTGTGTGTGTGCATGTGTCTGTGTGTGTGTGTGTGCATGCATGCGTGTCTGTGTGCGTGCGTACATGCATGCATGTGTCTGTGTGTGTGCGAGCGTGCATGCATGCACATGTGTGTGTCTGTGCGTGTCTGTGTGTTTGCGTGCGTACATGCATGCGTGTACATGCGTGCGTGTGTGCGTGCGTGTCAGTGTGTGCGTGCATGCGTGTACCTGCGTGTGTCTGCGTGTGTGCGCATGCGTACATGCATGCGTGTACATGCGTGTGTCCGTGTGTGTGTCTGTGTTTGCGTGCGTGTGTGTGTGCGCGTGTGTACATGCGTGTGCGTGCGTGCGTGTCTGTGTGTGCGTGCATGCGTGTACATGCGTGTGTCTGTGTGTGCTTGTGTGTGTTCAGCTTTGAACAGAGAAAGGGAAGTGAGCTCTAAACACAGTGTTTGACTGTGACACGACGGCCCCCAGGATGAATTTGCAAAGAGTGTTTCCATCAAACACGACCAATTATCTGGTGGAGACTGAACGGCGAGGGCAGCGAGGTCGTCTCCGTCTGTCAGGATCAGACGCAGGGAAAACACGTCTCTGACGGCCACTAATCACTGCCTGAAAGTGTGCAATCTGCAGGGTCAGAGGTCACGGCGATGACGGCGGTCAGGGATGGACTAAGGTCATCTGCTGCTCCACAGACGTACGGCGTGATTGTGCCACGCTACACTCGGGTGACCAGATTTATAAAACTCAAAACCCGCACCGTATTTTAACCAAAGAAGATGACAGATTTTTGAAAGGAACTATTTGATATCTAAAAAATTGGATTGGGGTCACATTTGCCTGCAGTGTGTGTGTGTGTGTGTGTGTGTTCTCTACTAGTGAAGCCAGGTGATTAAATAAACAAAGCATAATCTCTTGTCACTTATTACTGTAAACCAATAAAATGTGTGATTATCTACGACTGAATCACACCAGTGCTGATATTTTATCACAACACCACGACCTCTCGTGTGATAATATTTAATTGTCAATGCCATTGACCAATCAGCATCAAGTTGCAAAAGTGTCGAAGACTTGAGCTTTTTAATTGGTTTATATTGCAACGGCTGCTATGGCAATTGTGGTGATTGACAGCTCACAGTCCACAGAGATCACGTTTTTAAGTGAAATGCGCGGCTGCTTTCAGGGTCTTTTCTTTTAGCTGCAACAGACGTTTATTTCTTAATAAACGAGACAATTATACTACGACACAGTGACTGCTTCCTCATATTTACATCATAATTCATAGAATTAATATTTATTTATTTATGGAATAAATTGTAATATATACAATCATTTTTATGATTATGATTATTATTATCAATGAAAGACAGCGTTGCTTAGTCATCAATCACTATAGCCTGAAAAAAAAATATTCAGCTTCAACTTTCTGACTCTTTGGTCAACATATGCCATTAACCTTCTTACATTAGTGTCATATTTACTGAGGAATACCAGTACAAACCAGTATAACCATTAAAAACCAGTATAAACTAGTATAAAACAATAACCTTGTAAACCAGTATAAACCAGTATAAACCAGTTTAAACTAGTATAAACCAGTATAAACCATCCAAACCACTATAAACCATCCAAACCACTATTACCAGTATAGACCAGTATAAACAGATTGGAGTATAACTGGTGTTTTAGTCAAACTGGTTTCCATTTGAACCAATGACCAGTATCAGAGCACAACCAGCTCTCTCTCACCAGGTAACACGATCACCAGTTGGTTTAAAACATCAGCACTTTGACTGTAACGTCACACAGATCCAGTTTTGGTGAACGGGCTGCTGTGATTGGTTAAATGTGATTAGAGGAAACGTCCTCAGTGATAAGCAGGAGAGCCGCGTGTGGCTCCAGAGTCGAGGATGTGACTATCTCTGTCTCATTAGGAGTTGAACTAACGCTGCTGGTGCAACTGAGTCCAGACGTTGCAGCGTGAGGACGTTCATCTGCCCCAAAGGTTCACCATCAGGATAAGTTTTTAATGAGGACTTATTTTGGACGGTAGTCCTGACGATTTTGAACTCAAAGAACAAAAAAAATGTGCGTGGTCACAAATAGCCGAGCATCCGACGGGACACGTGAGCGAGGATAATTATGAGGCTGGTTAGAACCAAACAAAGGAGATCAAAGCCTGTGTTTACCCAGCAGTGTGATTACAGCCTGCTGGTCCGGCCCAGTCCGGCCGTGGGCCGATTTAACACAGCTCTGAAAGTGGGCTAATTGGTTCTTAATTACTGTGGTCCACCCGCTAACAGTCAGCGCTAACAGTCAGCGCTAACAGCTGCAAACAAAACGCAGGAAACACAAGAAGGAGGAGGAGGAGGAGGAAGAGGAGGAGGAAGAGGAAGAGGAAGAGGAAGAGGAAGAGGAAGAGGAAGAGGAAGAGGAAGAAGAAGAAGAAGAAGAAGAAGAAGAAGAAGAAGAAACGCCAGCACAAGACGGAGTCCTTGTTGTAAATGTCCCACTAGTACTATCCACTACAAACTTAATGAGTATATACTGTCTAGTACAGGGGTGTCCAGTTCCGGTCCTCAAGGGCCACTATCCAGCATGTTTTAGATGTTTCCCTCTTCCAACACACCTGATTCAAATGATCAACTCCTCATCCAGCTCTGCAGAAGCCTGATAACGATCCTAATCATTTGAATCAGGTGTGTTGGAAGAGGGAAACATCTAAAACATGCTGGATAGTGGCCCTCGAGGACCGGAATTGGACACCCCTGGTCTAGTATATACTATAGTGTGATTAGGATGGTGAGTGTTCCCACTGAAGTATACTTCCAAGTTTCCCAAGATGCATTTGGAACCTAACCTACAGCGTTAAAAACGCTAAATAGGCTCTGTTGATTCTCCACCTTTACTTTGAAAGTTCTGAAAACATTTGAAGTGAGAAAGTGACCAAGTAGAATATCAACATGTGCTCATTTGATCCACGTAGACATTTCATTCACACATTTTCAGACCCTCCATTGGTCTGCGACTAAGCTTCCTGTTAACTTCAAAATAAAAGCCCTATTTATAAAACAGTTAAAAAAAAAACTAATAGAAGACAAGAAAAGATGCTTTTATTTTGAAAAGGGGATGTTTGATTTTTAGCTTGAAGCCAGTCCCAGGACCATTTTACATTCAGCTCCCAATGCATCATGGGACGGTTGAGTATCGGTAGAGTGCACACTGAAAAAAATGTCCCCATATAGTATACATTCGGATATTTCTCACATACTCAATATTTTCATACTATTTACTGTGAACGCACTTGATACTCATTTAGATGTCAGACCTAGTACGAGTAGTACGTTAGTATGAGTCGTACGTTAGTATGAGTCATACGTTAGTATGAGTAGTACGTTAGTATGAGTAGTACGTTAGTATGAGTCATACGTTAGTATGAGTCGTACGTTAGTATGAGTCGTACGTTAGTATGAGTCGTACGTTAGGATGAGTCGTACGTTAGTATGAGTTGTACGTTAGGATGAGTCGTACGTTAGTATGAGTCGTACGTTAGAATGAGTAGTACATTAGCATGAGTAGTACGTTAACATGAGTAGTACGTTAGTATGAGTAGTACGTTAGTATGAGTAGTACGTTAGTATGAGTCATACGTTAGTATGAGTAGTACGTTAGTATGAGTCATACGTTAGTATGAGTCGTACGTTAGTATGAGTAGTACGTTAGTATGAGTAGTACGTTAGTATGAGTCATACGTTAGTATGAGTAGTACGTTAGTATGAGTAGTACGTTAGGATGAGTAGTATGTTAGTATGAGTCATACGTTAGTATGAGTAGTACGTTAGTATGAGTAGTACGTTAGGATGAGTAGTATGTTAGTATGAGTAGTACGTTAGGATGAGTAATACGTTAGCATGAGTAGTACGTTAGCATGAGTAATACGTTAGCATGAGTAGTACGTTCGATGGATCATCAGGAATGACGTGATCAAAGGAGAAAGTTTGTGTCACTCAGTGTTTGGACGGAGATATTTACGCCATTAAGACGCACACACACACACACACACACACACACACACACACACACACACACACACACACACACACACACACAGGAGAGCAGCAGCTGTGTGTCCCTGGTGTGTGTGTGTGTGTACTTGTGTTACTGTGTGTGGTCTAATTGCGTGCATGCTCCGACAGCCCTCAAAAGTGTGTTTTGTGTTGTTACGGCTCCTATGGCAACCGTTTACTGCAGAGAACACGCCGTAATGAGAAATCCATTTGTGGGCAAGACAACAACAAAGCCCTCAATTACTGCCAGCACACTCCCAATCAACCCACTGGCCTTTTTCCTCCTTTCCCAACAGCACCAGAACATGGCCGCCGTCGTCCCTCACCTCGTATAAACCACACAATATCATTGCTGACAAGCTCGTCTTCACGTGGCGCTAACGACTTCTCATATTATCATTATCACAGATGCAGAATGGCATCAGGCTCATCACCGCTCTCAGGAGCCTCCTTCCTCACATTAGAGGCTCTGCCGCTCATAAACTCATCAAAGCACAGCCAGCACGCCGGGGCCTCTCACACATAATGAGAGAGTGGCGGCAACAGAACGGGGGTAGGGCCAAGGAGAGGGAGGGGGTGGGGCCAAGGAGAGGGAGGGGGAGTGATGGTCCTGGAGGATTCTAGAGCGACACGTCACACCCTTTAATGTCCACACCTGCAACGCCATGTTGTTGTTTTAGCTTAGCAATTAGCCGCGGCTGGGCCGAGTCAGAGGGTGAAGAGGCGGAGCTTCTTCTTCTTCGTCCTTGGAGTTTAAAGTCATTCATATGGAAGCAAATTTTGGGCAAATCAAGAATAAAGAGGAGATTAAAATAGAAATTTAGAGAATAAAGTTTAAAATATAATGTCAAGATTAAAGTTGAAAATCAGAGAATCAGTACAAGTACAATTTAAAACAGAACAAGGAAGTTGGTGCAAAGAACATGCACACCAACACACCGAAACACACACTCCAAAACGGCTGCCAACGTTATCCAGACTTTGCAGGTCCGAAAACTGCCAGCTCCAATCTGCAGTATACCTGCTATCATAATTCCAAATATGTAGACGTCTTCCACGTCCTCAACGTAAAGGACAGACACACACGACCCTCCACTCGTCGCAGGAGTCAAACGCGTATCCAGCTGTAAACGTTCCGTTGGGACAGACGGGCTCACCTCTGCCCGTTGTTTTTGTCGAACAAATTTGCATTGAGAGACCATAAGTTTGGCTTTTGGATAAAGATGTAGCGAGGCTCCTTTAGATTGTGACAAAACACAGCACAAGACAAAGCAAACAGAGAAAAAGCGTCCGCCTTCGTAGAGCGCAAGAAGTGTGTAGACAAGATTCAAGTTGAAAATTAATATTAAGATTAAAGTAGAAAAAACGAGATCAAAGTTGAAATACAATGTTTAGATTAAAGTCGAAATTGAAAATTTCAACTTCAATCTCGACATTTCGACTCTATTCTTAATTTGCCCAAAATTATTTACTCATCAAAATTGTCCCTAATCCTCTTCCGTAGATTCACAAAGGGTTTGAGTTATTATCTTCATTCATCACTAAATGATCATTTAGAAAAAAAAGTGAATATTTGTGATTATAAACCTGATGAATCAACATTATTGTTATGATTGGTCAGATCCAGGTGTAAAATAACGGCGTGTGAAGTGGAGCGTGTGCTGCTCCGTGCGTGGCTCTGAGAGCAGAGAAGCAAAGACAAACACTCTCATTACTCAGCGAGCAATAAAACAACTCCCACTAAACTGCTCGCCGCTCGCTCTCGTTTCTGCCAAATCATAACGAGGAGCGAGGGCCGCCGCCGCCGCCGCTCTTCTGCTTTTGTCTCCTTTCATTTCATCACAGGAGCAAATGCAGGAGAGAGCCGTTAACCGGAGGATGATTGCTTTGTGCTAAAGGTGCCTGAAGAGCGCGGGACGGGAAATTAGGGAATAATGGGAGGGAGTAATGAAAGAGGATGGAAAGTGGCAGCGCACGAAGGAATGAGATAGAACACACACACATCTACGCTCCACCTAAAATACATCACATATACACACTTTCACAAGAAAAGCTCAACATTTTACATCAGGATTCATTCACTGTTGGATACAGACGTATAAAGAATAGATCTGTTCATGTCCTCTGTTACAGATCTATGAGTGTGTGCATATTAGTTTGTTTGTGTGCTTGCCTGTGTGTGTATTTGTTTGTGTGCGTGTCTTTGTTTATTTGTTTGTTTGCGTGCATATGTACGTGTGTATGTGTGTTTGTTTGTGTGAGTGTAGGTTTGCGTGTGTGTGTGTGTGTGTGTGCATGCATGAATTTGTGTGCATTTCTTTGTATGTATGTGTGCGTGTATTTGTTTGTGTGAGTGTAGAATTGTGTGTGTGTGTGAATTACTTCTTCATTTTGTGAAACACAACCAGCACCAACTCGTTTCCTAATAAAGACAATGTGTAAGTTAATGAGCTTAAATCCCCACCAATAAATACTCACAACGTGTCTTTTTTCTCTCTCAAATCGAAGTATTTCTAGAATTATTGCCTTCATTTTGTTGAATTGCCTCTTTACCCAGAAACAAACACACATTTGTAGACCAGTGGGGATTATTATTCTCCTCCTGTCGACTGATTTATCTGCTCTGTGGAGCTGTGAGAGGAAAAAGCTCTTTAAACACTGGATAATGGACCAAACCAGATGTTTGTTGGACACGTGGAGCTAAGGAGCAGCTCAGGTTAGCCTCACAACCTCACAAAATCAACCAAACACAGCCGTCAGGTGAGCGTGAGGGTGAACGTGTCGATATCACAGCAGCAATTACTGCTTTATAAATGGACTCGGCGTCGCCGGGAATGAGGAGCTCCATCAGTCTGAGCTGACAGGAGCTCTTTAGCCCGTCGCAATCTGGAGATTTCACCTTCGCCTCAAATTGATAATCTGATTGTGACGTAACCAGGTTAGCTGCAGCAGGAGATCCATCAGAGCACGCACACACACACACACACACACACACACACACCATTGTTCTATGAATCTGTGATAACCACATGTATTTATTCATTTGAATAACATTAAATTCAACTTTATTTATATAGCGCAGAATACAACAAACTCATCTCAAAGTCAGGGGTTTCCACTGGATACGTCTCTGCTGCGCCACGGCACTGATCCAGTTTTGCTTCGCTGTCCCCCGTCTGGTAACCTCCACCGGTTGCGTTTTAATTGCGCCACGGTGCACTCTGATTGGACGACTGTGAAGTCACGAGACAGAGCAGTTCTCACAATATTTATATAATAATAAAGGTTGGACTCTCTGGATTTGTCGTAGACACATTTTTTTATCAACAGCCAACAGAGAAGAGATAAAACTGTAAAACCAGTAAAACATGAACTAAATCAAAGTAGCTGCAGTTTACAGTGAGTTACAGTATGAGAGGAAACAATGCAGTGTAATATAACGTACTTGAAATATAATCTGAAGTGTTTTATTTGAAAAAGTAATCAAATATTTTATTGCGCATTATGTGCTTAATTTCCTGTTTAGCTTCATTTGCTCTGTGCTGATTGATGCGTCGTGCTCCGGTGTCCACCACAGAGAAGTCCTGTGTATATCTGGTAGAGGGCACCGGACTACCACATCTGTGAAGGAGCAGACACGCAGCGCACGGTGGAAATTAATACATTGACTAAATTGAAAACCTATCAGCTCCGATGGCGCGGCGGTGACGTAATGCAGCGGAGCCGCATCCAAAGGAAATTGGGGGTCAAAACACTTTACAATATAAAATTCATAGTAAGAAAGAAAAAATCCAACAAGATCCACATGAACAAGCATTTAGCGAAAGAAGGAAGAAAAAAGTCCCTCTTTTTGTTTTTATAACAGGAATAAATCTCCGTTAGAACCAGGTTCAGGTTCAACTGGTTGGTTTAGTGAACAGAAGAATGGAACGATAGAACATCAGAGTGTCCCAGACTAGTTGAGCCACGAACCATTGATTAGAAACTGACAGCTCCAGCATCAAAACACCTGGAAACTTCTGTTATCCAGGAACTTTACAATCATTAGGGCCATAGTATATAGTCATCTTAAATATCAATATCCTTCTTTTATCACAAATAAAATGGGTTAAAAGTGACCAGAAATAGTGGAAAAGTTGGTGAAATGGGATTTTAATAAACACAGAAATTGGTTAAAAGTTGCACATTTAAGTGGATGAAAACATACAGAAAAAGTGGTAAAAATGGTTGAAAGTGTCAATATTGGAACAATTAGTTTAAACTGGTAAATAATGGCCATGACAAATGGTGAATGTGGTTAAAGTGGCAAAAAATGATCATGAAATCTGGTGAAAAGAGGTTAAAAGTGAGAATATCTGTCTTTGTGTCCTTGGGCAAGGCACTTCACCCACATTGTCTAGTATGAATGTAGTGTGTGTGAGTGTTGGTGGTGGTGGGAGGGGCCGATGGCGCACTATGGCAGCCGAGCTTCCGTCAGTCTGCCCCAGGGCAGCTGTGGCTACAAGAGTAGCTTACCACCATTAAGTGTGGAATGAAAGAATAATCCCTTAATTCTATAAAGTGACTTTGAGAGTCTATGATATATAAAATTGATGTATTATTATTGTAAAAATAAGCAAAAATGGGCTCAAATTGTTCAAAAAATATTCTTAGTTTCATGAAGGCATCTGGTGACCCCAACTACTTGTGTGGAACGACCTCCTCCTCCTTCCTGCTCCATGTCTGCATATCACTTCCATTCACAGCTTCTTTTGCTCATTGTTTACTGTAATTAGCTGCTGCTTAGCAGGCGCTAAGCTAACTGTCCATTAGTCAATATGAATTTCATTTTCATGCAAACTCAGTTTTTCTCGCTATTTGAAATATATATATATATATATATATATATATATATACCACAACTATAAGTAGCTCCTCTATGGAAGTGGATTAGGACCACTTATGATGGAGAAAATCATTTTGGGAAAATCAAGAATAAAGTTGAAATTTCAAAAATGAAGTCAAAACCCTGAGTCAGCTTCCATAATTTTGATTTTATAAGCAAATCATCGTCTTTCATCACAATATTGCATTTTCAATTTATTTAAAACATTTTAACTTTAATCTCGTCTTTTTGACTTTATTCTTGATTTGTCCAAAAGTATTCATTAAGTAGCAACTTGTATTCTGGATAAAACAGTAACAACAGTAACAGTCACAACACTGCTGAATTTAAGTAAAACAATAAAATGAGCCTGTGTGTTCTAAACGATGCCGTGTGGGTGACCCCATGGTGGAGGTTAGATGTAAAACCCAAATACAGATGTCCCAGCATGCACTGCTCCGACCCGCTGCACGCTGCGAGCTGTGGCGTGTCTGGCATGAAGGAAGAGAATTAACAGCAGCTGCTGCTGAAATGAACACACACACACACGCACATGTGTGTGTGTGTGTGTGAACACAGCAAATCAATCTATATGTGTACATCTAGTGTAGTGATGCTGATCTATGTGTGTATATCTAGTGTAGTGATGCTGATCTATGTGTGTATATCTAGTGTAGTGATGCTGATCTATGTGTGTATATCTAGTGTAGTGATGCTGATCTATGTGTGTATATCTAGTGTAGTGATACTGATCTATCTGTGTATATCTAGTGTAGTGATGCTGATCTATGTGTGTATATCTAGTGTAGTGATACTGATCTGTGTGTGTATATCTAGTGTAGTGATGCTGATCTATGTGTGTACATCTAGTGTAGTGATACTGATCGATATGTGTATATCTAGTGTAGTGATACTGATCTATCTGTGTATATCTAGTGTAGTGATGCTGATCTATGTGTGTACATCTAGTGTAGTGATACTGATCGATATGTGTATATCTAGTGTAGTGATACTGATCTGTGTGTGTATATCTAGTGTAGTGATACTGATCTATGTGTGTATATCTAGTGTAGTGATACTGATCTATGTGTGTATATCTAGTGTAGTGATACTGATCTATCTGTGTATATCTAGTGTAGTGATACTGATCTATCTGTGTATATCTAGTGTAGTGATGCTGATCTATGTGTGTACATCTAGTGTAGTGATACTGATCGATATGTGTATATCTAGTGTAGTGATACTGATCTATGTGTGTATATCTAGTGTAGTGATACTGATCGATATGTGTATATCTAGTGTAGTGATACTGATCTATCTGTGTATATCTAGTGTAGTGATACTGATCTATGTGTGTATATCTAGTGTAGTGATACTGATCTATGTGTGTATATCTAGTGTAGTGATACTGATCTATCTGTGTATATCTAGTGTAGTGATACTGATCTATGTGTGTATATCTAGTGTAGTGATACTGATCTATCTGTGTATATCTAGTGTAGTGATGCTGATCTATGTGTGTATGTCTAGTGTAGTGATGCTGATCTATGTGTGTATATCTAGTGTAGTGATGCTGATCTATGTGTGTATATCTAGTGTAGTGATGCTGATCTATGTGTGTATGTCTGATTGCACAGTGAGCTGACAGCCTATCAGTGAGTCCATTAAATGTAGCTTTAATTACTCTGATTGGGGCCGACAGCACGCCAGGCGCTCATGTTTGATTGGCTGTCGGCTCCTCGCTGCTCTGCAGGACATCAAATCAAACGTCTCCCACTAAAAAAACACAGCTGGTGATTATTTCCAGCTGCTGATTGGACGCTCAGCCATAACATTAGACACAGGACCAGGTTTAGGGTTAAAGTCACGAGTCGGTCCAAACAGAACCAAGACTGGTTCTTAGACAAACAGGACATAGTGAAGAAAATATGATCACTTACATGATGATGATGTCATAGGAAGTTTGTAAGAAGTGGGAGGAGCCAAAATTGATGGAGTGTCTTTACTTCCTGCCTCTGCTGATCGATCCTTAGATTCTGTGTGTGTGTGTGTGTGTGTGTGTGGTGCTCTCGCCTCCTCACTCAGTGGGGGCATGGCGCCCCCCACAGGTCGTTCCCTCCATAGCAGCAGCAGTAGGAGAGTCTTCATCAATCTTTTCCTCCTCCATGTTCACATTCAGTCTGATTAGACGTTAGAACCTCCTCACGCTTTCATTCCACGCCTTAAATGACACAAATCACAGGCTCAATAAAATCAGACATCACATTATACAAGCATCATGTTCTACATCCTACTAACGTACTACTCATGCTAACGTACTACTCATGCTAACGTACTATTCATGCTAATGTATTACACATGCTAACGTACTATTCATGCTAACATACTACTCATACTAACGTACTATTCATGCTAACGTACTACTCATGCTAACGTATTACTCATGCTAACGTATTACTCATACTAACGTACTATTCATGCTAACGTATTACTCATACTAACGTACTATTCATGCTAACGTATTACTCATACTAACGTTCTATTCATGCTAACGTACTACTCATGCTAACATACTATTCATGCTAACGTATTACTCATACTAACGTACTATTCATGCTAACGTATTACTCATACTAACGTTCTATTCATGCTAACGTATTACTCATGCTAACGTACTATTCATGCTAACGTATTACTCATGCTAACATACTATTCATGCTAACGTATTACTCATACTAACGTTCTATTCATGCTAACGTATTACTCATGCTAATGTACTATTCATGCTAATGTATTACTCATGCTAACGTACTATTCATGCTAACATACTACTCATACTAACGTACTATTCATGCTAACATATTACTCATACTAACGTACTATTCATGCTAACATACTACTCATACTAACGTACTATTCATGCTAACATACTACTCATACTAACGTACTATTCATGCTAACGTATTACTCATGCTAACGTACTATTCATGCTAATGTATTACTCATGCTAAGGAATAGGCGTTGATCGACTACATCATTTTAAAGGTCGACTCTGTGAATACTAGTCGAGGCATAAGTCAAGTACTGCGACTAGTCGACATCACGTAGACAGAGTCACGAGACAACACTAAAGTCAACTAGTCTATTTAACCCCTGGTAACGAATGTAAATCAGTAAAGCAATGTCGCTCTAATCATATTTGCATTTTTTTTTTTAAATGAGATTGTTTTTCTGTCACCACTAGAGGGAAGTCTTACATCGGCTAATGTGTAAGTTGTGGCAATGCACAAAGGCTCCTGATGCTGGTCTTGGTTAAATTTTTTATTTTTTTATTCATGTACCCCCTATGACAATTTGTGAACCCCTGGGGGTACCCGTACCCCACTTTGGGAACCTAAGAGCAATGTCACATAAATTAGTAGTTTGCATGTTTTTTATTAAGTAAAGTCAACTTCTTTCTTTTCAGTTCAGTTTTTTTTAAAACTGTATAATGAATACACACACACACACACACACACACACACACACACACACATTGTGTTCAGACTAAAAGCACTCCACTTCCTCTAAACACACACACACCTTTAATCCTCTCCATTATGGCCCCTCACACTCTCTCCACCTCTCTCCTTTGGAACATGACGGGTGGTGGTGGTGGTGGTGGCGCTCACATCACAGCGCTCTGTTGTCATGGAGACGGCAAAGAAACTAATAACCTGCTGGAGAGCAGATAAGGTTGTGAACAGAGAGGATGGAGATATTGTCAGAGTGTCAGCCTTTTCCCTGCTCACAGACTCTCAGGCATCAAACCATTTTTTTTTTTGGGAGTAATCCCAGAGTTACCCATAGCTCCTCCCCCTTAGGCCCAGACACCAATCACTGTCCCCCGTCTGACTATCACGTCCAACATCAGGTTTGTTTGTTGTCGTTCAACTCAGGTTACACACATTTAGGGTCAGTGAAGCCCCGCCCCCTCCCTGACAGAGAGAGAAAAGCCACGCCCACTGTGCTGTTGAGCACGTACTAGTTTAAGGTAGCTCACACTCTGTGTGATGCTGGTGTTCTAAACCAGCTGGTGATTGTGTTAACTGGTGAATGAGTGTGAGCTGGGCATCAGTTAACACAGGCACCAGTTTGAGCAGAACAGCAGTGAAGGATTGTCCAACTCTCCAAGTCAGGTTACTGGTTTATAATGGTTTATAATGGTTAATACTGGTTTATAATGATTTATGCTGGTTTATAATGGTTGATAATGGTTTATAATGATTTATAATGGTTTATAATGGTTAATACTGGTTTATAATGGTTTATTATGATTTATAATGGTTTATAATGGTTAATACTGGTTTATAATGGTTTATTATGGTTAATACTGGTTTATAATGATTTATGCTGGTTAATAATGGTTAATACTGGTTTATAATGATTTATGCTGGTTTATAATGGTTGATAATGGTTTATAATGATTTATAATGGTTTATAATGGTTAATACTGGTTTATAATGGTTTATACTGGTTTATAATGATTTATAATGGTTTATAATGGTTAATACTGGTTTATAATGGTTTATACTGGTTTATTATTATTTATAATGGTTTATAATGATTTATAATGGTTTATAATGGTTAATACTGGTTTATAATGGTTTATACTGGTTTATTATGATTTATAATGGTTTATAATGGTTAATACTGGTTTATAATGGTTCGTCCTGGTTATACTGGTGTCACTCAGCAAAGGGTTGGTGATGATGATGATGATAAACAGCACTCAGGATAGTTAGCTCCAATTATGGTTTTATTTCCCTTACTGGTTTCCTCATTTTAACTTTTCTTTGGCTTTTTCTGAAGGTGTGTGTGTGTGATATTTAAACACACGTTACAGAATAGTAAAGTGTGTGAACGTTGTGGAGGTGCCTGTTCAGCGCTGCGACTACTTACACGTGTAATTCTCCATATTGAGTTTACTGTGGGTTTTTCTAATGCAGTGCATACATTAGGAGGTGCATTTGCACAGAAGAGGAACTCCTCCGCTCACGCCTGGACTCAGGCAGCGAGCAATTAATCATGTTTTGGCTTTGGGCGAGAATACTGATTTCCATCTCTGCACAGAGGAAATGTCATCTTTTTAGAGCTTGAAATTCATCTGCTGTAGATACAGTTTGGCTCTGAGGCTTCTCTGCAATGATATATATCTATATCTATATCTATATATAGAAATGTACATATACTTCACACCAGGACTTTTTGTTCGTGAGTACGTTTATTATTAAAATCAAAACAAGGTTCCCATAATTTCACCTAAAAGGAAAAACTATCAAAAAACATTTTCTGTTTATCTGCTTTACAAATCAGATTTCATTAAGGCTATGCTAACATGCTAACATGCTAAGTGCAGTTAATAGAGCTGGGCGATATGGACCAAAACTCATATCTCCAAATGTTTTTTCTCAAAATGGCGATATACAATATTAATCTCAATATATTTAATGCCTTGAGTCTGACTCAGGCTCTTTTATTAATAAACAGTTGTACAATATGTTGGGACAGAACGTGTGAGTGAGTTTTGTAGTGTGGCTTGTTTAGGGGAAGGTCTAGGTCGAACTGAGCTTTTCATTTTGTTCTGAAAAGTAACAAAAGCAGCAACTCCTAAAACCACTATTTTAATACAAAATAAGATATAAAATATATATCTCAGAAATATGGAAAAATTGTAAAGGACACTGTTTGAGTGTACTCTAAGAATAACACTTGTATGATGTGATTTGTACTGTGTGATTGTATAAACAAAAACAAGTAAAAAAATAAAAAAGATATATCTACATAGACCTTTAATGTCTGGAGGTGAAAACAGGAAACGCCGCTGGCTGACGACTGGGGAGGTTCATAATGTTACATTGTTTTATGTTTGATTTCCAGAATAGAAGGATTAACGTTACTGGACGAAAATTAAAGTTTTATAAGATTCCAGCAGACACAGCGATTGTGGTTTTGCCTCCAGGCTAAGCCCCGCCCAACAAATACATCACAATGTTTACAAACAATCAAAGGGTCTGTAGGCGATATTGTTATTTTCAACATCGCTAAAATTACAAACTCAATATATCTTGAATATATCGCCCAGCCCTAACAATTAGTGGAGTTATTACTTTCATATTCAAACACGCACTGAGATCACACAAGTTTTAACATCCAGTTTTTAGCTAACATGCTAAAGCTAACATTAGCCTTTTTTACAATGAAAAATATGGAGGAAATGTGTGATATTTTACTGAAAAATATTATAGAAAGAACCGGGTTCTAGAGTTGATCTTTGTACAAGTCAGGACTCATGAATCCTCTGAGAGGTACAGTATGTGTGAATATATAAATACACAAAGAATGTGATAGAACTCTACGGAAACAAAACACGGCGTCTGAAAGGATTGAAAAACTGGGGTTAAAGGACGCGGGTAGAGGACTCCACGGATCCAAGACTCAGATGAACCCGATGGTTTTAATGAGTGACTCGTGTTGACTCAGAGCTGAACGTAGCAGCACTCCTCTGAGTTTGTGTTGCTGTGTTTGGCTTCAAAGCCACTTTTTGTTTCCTTTAATCAGACTTTTACTGATGAACGAGGCGGTGCGGCCTTGACTAGGTCTCACCTCGCTACCTTTCACTCCTCGCGTTCTCTAACCTTCCCTCCATTAGCGCGCTGTCGGATTGACTTTCAGCGCGTCTGTTGTGCGACGGGCTGAAAGGAAATGAAAAAACACAAAGGCGGCTTTTTATTCCTGTGTTTATCACCTTGAGTTTGGCAGCGACGCTCAATAAAGCCGGGAAACAAAAAGAGATGAAATGAAGTGACCACACACACGTTTTCATCTCCTGCTTTTTCCTTCATACGGGTGTCGTCGCTTTTTGTCTCTGTCTGTTCACTTTGTCCTAAAACACACTGAAGAAATAACTGGTGTTCTCCTTGATTTCTTTACACCAGGTTTCTCTCTCACACACACACACACACACACACACACACACACACACACACAGCATACGAATGTTCATTTTTTTGTAGATGAAAATTTCCATTTTATTTCTATTTTTTTGATCTATTTACAGTTTTTCCAGAAAGCATTCACGGCGTTTCGTTATCAGTCCCTCCAGGATTTTGTGACCAATTTCTGCGATCGTTGTCCTAAAATGCCTGTTTTTGCTTCAGCTTTTTAAAACTGTGGCAAAAGTTGCATCATTTTGAGGCTTTATTATTTTCTATAACTTTGCCTAAACTGGCCAATTTGCCAAAAAACCTGATATCCTTTGATTTATTTCATAACAATACAGAAAATAAGCTCAAGATCAGAATCATTTAACAAGAAATTCATTATTTCATCACATTTTAAAGATTTCCAGTGCAGAGAATATTACAGAATATTGTTAAAGTTTCTCAAACAAAAACTAAAAAATCCTAAAATGAATAAATGGTTCTTTTTCCTGTGAGAATCTCATCAATGCACTCATGATGTGCGTGGAGATACCACCAGGGGGCGCTGACACTAATGACATTAGTCACTGCTACCGTTTTAGACGGTACCTGTAATGAAGCTCTATCATAGATCATTTATAATAGTAGATGTTTAATCAGGTTATTTTATTAAAAGTCCTTCTTGAGCAGGAGTTCATTAAACACTATTTTGCTTGAACGAGTCAGTTTAGCTGTTATGACACAGTCTGTAACCAGACTAAATGGTGATTCCAGTCACACCGCAGGACTCCCAGCAGCTGCCAGCTTCGGAAGTCGATGTGTTTTACACGAGGCGGACGGACTTCAGCCAAGTTGTGACGCCGAATCGGCCAAAATCTTTTGTCAGATTGGTTAAAATTGTGGTAATTTGTGGTGATTGGACAGAATTGCAGAGGATTGACTGAATTTGCATTAATAGCAACCTCGCAAATTCCTGGAGGATCTGTGTTATTTTACAGCCTTATTCTAAAACATACTAAATGATTGTTCCTGTCTTTATTGTTTTTTGTTTTTTTTTGCAAATTCATGAAAAACATGAAACAAAGAAATCACATTTACTTAAGTATTCATAGCCTTTGTCATGACTCATCACTTTCACCCCAAGCTGGTTTAGCGGCGTTAAACTCTCCATTGGTTTGATTGACCAGCTAAACTAAAAGTTTGTCCTGATGGTGGCGCTAGAGAACAAGTCATGGTTTTATTATCAATGGGTTATTTATGGGTTCAACAAATAAATGAAGTGCCTATTGATCGGTGTGCTAAGCTAAGCTTGTAGCATCATTTTCATAAGGCAATGCAAAGGCAGTGAATACTAACGTGAATGTTGCGCCTGCACGCGGCTGTCTGCCCGCCCCCCAGCAGCTGGTCGCAATCCTTCCCACCACAATAAAGGGGATAAATAAAGTATTCTGAATCTGAATTTCTTTGTTTCCTGTTTCTCATAAATTTGCGAAAATCTAAAAAACTACTTTTTAATGTTGTCATTATGAGGTATTTAGTGCAGACTTTTAAGGAGAGAATAATTTCATATGACTTAGACTGTAACATAACAAAATGTGGTAAAAGTGAAGCCCTGTGAATACTTCCTGGATGCACCGTATGTATTTATTAATTATTATAATAAACAGACAACTCTCTCATGGAGTGTTTCCTCTTTGTGAGGAGAAACAAAGCCCGGACGGTCACATCAGATTCCCGCGCACACACGCATCCATTGTTTGTAGGAACAATGTGTGGATGAATGATGAGCTGTGTTAGCAGATAAACAACACTCTGCATCACAAAGGCCTCACACTGCAGACACACACACACACACACACACACACACAAACGGGACATTCCCCAGCAGGGATTGTAATAAACGAGGATGGGCGGGAGTTTCATTCCCGACCTCTGAAAAATAAGTCCAGTCTTAATTAAGTGGCTTAGGCTTCTTACAAGTGTAGGAGTTAATCCGTTTTTCCCTAAACTGGCTATAATTTCATGTGAAATAAAGAAGTGTCTGATTAGGAGAGCGTGAACAAGTCCATTAGGACGTCACTCCTAATCCCTCCAAAATAAAGGAACGCTGGACATTTTCCAGCACATACACAGACCTTCTATTTTTGCCGGATGCCAGAGCAACGATGCATAAATTAAGCTTGTGTGGGACAGGAAGTAGTACACAGACACAGAATAAAAAAAACCCTTTTTTCCCCAAAATAAAATACTCTTTTTTTCAAGGCGGATCATATTTCCATCCATTTTCCGACCCGTTTGCTCCTTCTCAGGGGGGCGGGGGGTCCAGCTTTTTTCAGACACTAGGGGGCGGGGCTACACCCTGGACAGGGCGGCAGTGGATCTTATTTCATGTCACGATACAATATATACAGTATCAGAGTTTGGGTCAATTACATTTTTCAATTACAATTATGTTTTCAATTACCCATGTTCAATTACCATTCAATTACAATTACAGTGACCAGCATTTTTTCCTACTACAATTATTTTTTTATCCCCAGAAAGTCAATTACAATTACTGAAGTTCGATTACAATTACTGAGCCTGAAATAAATTACTCATGAATCATTAACCTTTGAACTGGATTGGGTCGTGACAATCACTTCCCGTTCAAAAGCTCCGCCTATTCTTCATCTGAGACCAAAGACTCTTCACCGTGTGTGACACATCTCTAACTTCCTGTTTCCTTCTTTCTTTTTCCTTCAGAGTTAGGGCTAATCCTAAGTGTAACTCTAACTGTAACCCTGACTGTAACCCTAGGTGTAACCTTAACTGTAACCCTAAGTGTAACCCTAAGTGTAACCCTAACCCTACTTAACTGATGTTTAGTCATAAATTGTGAGATTCTTTTGCTCAGACTTTTCCTTTGGTCTTTTCTTGCTGCTCGTTGCCACACAGAGTTTTTATGAAATGATCTGTAATTAAATAAATCATCTGACGCGAGGAGGACGACACGTTGATCAAAGGACAGAGAATTCTTCACGGCAGCTCCTCATCAAAGGCTGGTTTGATCAGAACAACGTTAGCATTCCTGGAGACGATCACTGCCTCACTCTGAAACCTGAGCAGAGGTCACAGCTTGTCTGAGCCATTAACTCTGTGACTAAACCAGTGCTTCTCAAGGTGTGGGGCGCAACCCCTGATGGGGAATAGAGGAACGACAGGTGGGGCGCAAAAAACTTTTACATTTCATGCCAAATGTCTTTCTGAGATCAATAACACTAAATCAAACACAAAATTAACGTAACAATGAGAACCTAAAAATGTAGCATTAAATTATTCAAAGGAATTAAATATATTAAGTAGTTCATATTCAAAGTTGTAAAAAAAGTTCTACTAACATAATTACTAATTTTAAGTAACATTTTTTGAGCAAATGAAACTATCTTTGTTTCTAAGTAAGCATAACTTAAAAACACAACTTCATAGAATTCAGTAATTAAATCCTAATAATGATAGAATCCTGTTATATCTGCTGTATAAAATAGGGATTATTTAAAAAAATTTGTGTGTTAATTTATGTAACACTTTAATGAAACTGTAATCAAAAAGTCATCCAACCTTTTAAGTTCTCAAGACTTTTAAATTAATCAACTTTTTGAATTCAGGAAACTTATTCCAGTTTACAGTGTAGTCTGCATTAGTTATGGAGCGGGAACAAAATTCAACGTAGAACTAAAGTGTAAAAATAATGATTTAATAAAACTGAAAAAATTAATTTCCTTTTAGGTTTTCTTAAGCTTTTTACCAAAGTTTACAATGTTCCTTTATTTTTGACTAATAACTATTAACTAATACTTTTAAATATGGTTTTTACTCAGGTGATTAATTTAATCTATTTATGAAACATGATGTTATTTAGTACCTGTTAGTTTATTTCTAATGTACACTGGTATTTCTTTTGTTTTCTTGAGCTTTTTGTCACAGATTGTAAACAATATATTTTTTTTATTTTCTGTATTTTTGATTTGTTTTTCATGCAAGTGATAATTAACCTGGTCTGCTCGATGGATTCTCCTGGTGTTCACAAACACCAGAATCCATCTTCTACTGTTCTTTGACTTTTGAAGCCAAACCAAACCGATTAAAACCAATCATGAGGCAGTGTTGTGGTTTAGGGCGGGATATCAGGGTGTGACGAAGGCAGAAGCGCCAAAGCAAAACTGGCGCATGCGCAGTTGTGGGGAAAGGAACTAGCTAGGCTACCACTATTAGCATAGCTCTGAATCAAAACAGAAAGATGCTGACACAGGAGGATGGTTAACGTGACCTTAACTCACAAACTCGTGTTGCAAAAGTCACTGAACGACATAATGACCGCAGCATTATTATCTCAATAGAACGTTTTCACCAGCGGAGCCTTGTTGTTGTTGTAGCAGCGTCTCTGCGGCGCATGCTGATGATGACATCATGTTACCATGTATTGGCTAAAACAAATCATGGTGGACAGGAGCTTCATCCAATCAGCTTCAAGCATTCTGTTCATGTCCCTCCCTGGATCAGAAAGAATTGGATCTTACCAGGTTACGTACAATTAGCTTATTTTAGTTTTAGATTTTTTTATTCATTATGAAATATGATGTTACTTGTTCAGTTTTATACATTTGAAAATGTCTTATTTGTCAGGACTATTTGGGGGGCTCATGGGTGCAGCATTAGTTCTAAGTGGGAAATACTCAAACCGACCAATGACGAGGCTGCTTTTAAAGGCTTGACTACAAATAGGTTCAGGTTCAACACAAAGAACTTTTCCAAATGTTTTTAACTTTCAAACTTCAGAGAAAACTTTGGAAGAAACTTAGAGCAGAGATCATGTTCATCACCAAACATCTGGACGACTTATTCTCAGCATCCATGGACATTCAGACTCTAGTGGAGTTCTCCTCTTCCAGGGCTAATGCTAACGCTAACGCTGCTGCGTCTCCTGAGAGAAGCTTCAGGAACATGAAGTTACGTCTGTGATCTATGATGCAAAAGCAGAACTTTACGGGCACGTCTTTCTTCTTCTTCTCCAGGGCGAAAGGCGAAGTCACATCCAGCTCTGGTTTCCCTGGAGACGCTCTCAGAGGAGCTGGAGAAGTTGTGCTTTGATCCACATGTTGGGAGGAGCTTTGGGTCTTATGGTCTGTCCTGACTCGTTGTCTGTCAGGCAGAAGCAAAAAGAATCGCCCTGTGTTTTTTTCACAGATACAGCCTGGAGACGTCTCACAGATCAAATCCCACCTCAGAAGATCGATAATGCATCAAACGTCTTCTTCCAGCTCAACATCCATACTTTAGATTCCTGTTTTTATTAAACATATAAAAGTTTGGAAACTTTGCACCAAATTTGTTCTTTGAAACCTTACTGTTAATGTAATTATTATTATTGTAGCACTATGAGTCAGATGAACGCGTGCCAACGTGTGGTTGGATGTTGGATATTTCAATCCATGTATTGTAGCATCAAAAAATGACAAAATAGCTACAAATACTTTACAATTTCTGAATGTAGTCGGTATTAGCACGTATTAGCACATTGTAGCCGTATCGTCCTCAGCCGCACCCGCCCACTGATTAGTCCAACCTTTAATCTCTCCTTGAGGCCACTCCCAGAGCGCCCCCTTGAGGGAATGGCTCCACCAATTATTATCATTAATAATAATAGTATTAATAACAATAATAATTATTATTATGTTGTTATTTTATCACCATCATTATTGTTACTCAGTAATAACAATATTATTATAATATTATTATGTAATCACTTTAATCATCATTATTATCATTTTCAACATGTTATTATCAATATTACTATCATTATCACTATCATCATCAATATTCATTATATTGTTATGATTGATTATTATTTTCCTTATTATTATGATTATAATAACCTTTATTGAATCCTGAAGTTACAGTGTAATCAGCGTTAAACATAAAAAAACATCACTGACACGTGTGATTCTCACACACCAAACAGTCGCACAATGAAAAGGTTTTTTAAAGGTTCTTTAAGCTTCCAGATGTTTACATTAGTTCAACACAAAGGCAAAAGGAGTGACAGAGGAGGGCGAGTTAGGGAGCGGCTTTGATGGGCGTGGTCTGGAACCAGTGGGAGGAGAACTGTGAGGCCTCGTATCAAAAGGTTCTTCCATGTTTTTCACACCGTGGTCTCATTGATGAAGCTCGTGTAAGTGTTTATGAAGCAACACTAATTCTTCTGTGTCTCGTTGATGTCGGTTCACGGATCAAAGGAGCTCATCTGAAGCTCGCCGCTCGCTCGCTGACAGTGCCGCGCCGCTCGCTCGCTCGCCTGCACCCTCGCACTAAAGGTCACGCGGCGGCCGATTGGCAGCTGATATTTACGCTGCAGTCAGCCTCCATCGCGGTCACGGAGAGCCCATCATGTTTCCTGGAGCTGCTCACCGTGACACCAACAAGGCCCGTAGTGCTGCTGCTGCTGCCTGACAGACGGTGCTGAGGGTTTAAAAGAACACACAGGAAACCTCTCACACACTTTAATGTATCGCTGAGCTGTCCCCTCCAGGATTTATGGCAAATTTCTGTTGCTTCCTAAATGCCTGATTCAAAAGTTGCATCATTTTTGAGGCTTTAATATTTTCTATAACTTTACCCTAAACTGGTCAATTTGCCAAAATACCTGATAACATTGAATTATTTCATAACAATACAGAAAATAATTTAACAAGATATGGATTATTTCATCACATTTTAAAGGTTTCCAGTGCAGAGAATATTAGAGAGAATCAGTTTGTTGAAGTTTTTCAAACAAAAACAAAAAAATCCTAAAATAAATTAATGTTATTTTTTCCTGTGAGAATCTCTCATCAATGCACTCATTGACTTTTGCTACAGAAGAGTCTCATGTGTTCAGTCATTTGTAAATGTGTGCGTGGAAACACCACCAGGGGGCGCAAACACTAATGACATTAGCCACTGCTACCGTTATAGACGGTACCTGTAATGAAGCTCTATCATAGATCATTTATAATAGTAGATGTTTAATCAGGTTATTTTAATAAAAGAACTTCTAGAGCAGCAGGGGATCGTGAGAAACGTTTGTTTGGCTGTTGTGACACAGTCTGTAACCAGACTAAATGATGGTTCCGGTCGCACTGAGGGACTCCCAGCAGCTGATGGTTGAAGTTGAGGTGGCTTACACACGTAGTGCCATCGAATCGACCAGAACCTTTCGTCAGACTGATTAAAACTGCAGTAAATTGCGGTGATTGGACAGAATTGCAGGGCCGCGCAGAACTTGTGGGGATTGGCTGAATTTGCATTAAAAGCTGTGATTGCAACATCGCAAATTCCTGGAGGGTCTGGCTAAGCTAACGCTAAACTACAACCTGCAGATGTCAGGAGTAGGGAGAGCATATTTTGATTTCCAACAAAGAGAACACGAGGGCCGACCTCTACATACTCAAAGTACTCCACGTTTTCCTTGAATTTATGTTTTAATGACAAAATACAATTTAGTAGATACATAAGTCGTTATCGTTCATAAGGTTTAAAATGTATTTCTGTCTTTACAACAAAGACTGAAAAATCATATAAACATAAAATCTTTCATTGAAACAATTAGAAATCTCTTCCTAGTAATTAAGAACCCAAGGCTTACAGAACAGTAAATAATCATTAAATATACAATAGATAACTGGTGAAAGTTCACATCCATGTTGACTCTGAGCTTATTCTGAAAGGTCAAGACCAAGTGATAAAACTTAACCTTAACGTTTTCAATAGGGTGTCCGTGTTTCCCAGGGACCCTGAACGTATCCAGGGCCACACGTTATTTAAATGACTGTACAGTCAGTATAATGTTGTCATTTACAGTAAATTTACACAAACGGGCCAGAATCTTAAGATGCTGCTTTGTTTTGACAAAATTGTCAAACACGAGAAAAGAGAAGAGAGACTAAAGCAAAGATGGATTGAAAGACACCAAATGCTAATTAAAAATCTCATCATGAAGATCCTCCTGGATGATAAGACCTCCATGGAGGTTCAGAGAGGGATTAGAAAACCAAGCAGACACAGGAAGAAACATCCCTTTCCTGTGTGTGAAATCTGTGGCCCACTTGGTATCAAACTGGTCTGTATTTGGCCCCTGAAAAAAATGAGTTGACAACCCTGGACAGTATATACTCATTGAGTTTGTAGTGTGACATTTAAAACCACAGCCATAAATACATCACACCTCCGTCCTCTCTCTGCCTCAGTGTTTCCTGAAGGCCTGGAGCTGCTTTTCCTTTTCCCAGTGACAGCTGCGGTAGTGCCACACCATGACATTTCTGAGAGCAAGAGCAGCGATTAGCGTCGGAGACGAAGGGAAAGGAAACACCCAAGGAAGGAACCGCGGGAGGAAAGGCGAAATGTCAGGTTGAGCGCAGACACACACACACACACACACACAAAGAGAAGCTGGAACCGTTCCTTCAAGAGAACTTTTCAATAGGGTGACGATACGTCAGTTTTACCCAGACATGTCTTTATAGGTCGCGCCTGGATTTTATAAATAAATGATAATGTACGGGTTTCCCAGGGACCGCTAACGCAGCTAATATTTGCTCAATCAGATAAATTCCAGGAGCACATGTGATAGAATCAATGAACTTTGTTTTGATTTGATAATCAAAGAGAAAAACTGAAAGAGACCAAATACTGGCTTAAAAATGTCAGAAAGGAAAAACTCTCCTGGATGATAAAACCTCAGAGAAATGTATCCATAGGAAGTTAAGCTCACAGTTATTTATTGAACTGTATATTTAATCATTAATTAATGTTCTCCCTGGAGTTGTGTCTTATTATTTCAATGATTGATGAGATCTTAAGAAGGTTTATATAAATCATATATTGTTTTTCAAGGACAGATGTTATAATGAGAGCTTAATTTGGGATGGTTCTTGCCTGAGGAGGATCTGGCACTTATTTGATTGGACCAAGCACCACATTTAAAAAAAAAAAAAATTCCTATCCTTTTTCACTTTTAGGGTTTAATTACATTTTGAAGTATTCTATTTGAGACAGCTATCTTTTTTTTAGTTTGAAATCACTCGTCGTAAACACAAAATTTAATGTAGAACGCAAATGTGAGAAGAGAGTGGAACGACAAGCCACGCCCCCCCATGCTACGAGGGTGATTTTGCGCACAAATAGTTTCTCTGTCAGGCTGCTGAAGACGCTGTGAAAATGCAAAATTTAGCAAAAAATTAAAAAAAATGTATTACCGTGACTTTTTTTGTCTCGGTGCGGGAACAAACACTGCTGTGTGCTTCAGGACATGATGATTTACAAATTAAAGGTTGCAGTCCGTAACTCTCAGATCCCTCTCTCCCCTCTCTCCTGCCTCCAACTTTCCAAAGTCCCTCCCCTCAGAGAGCTAATAAGCTAACCGTTAGTCCGACAGCAACATCACAGTAATATAACAAGCTCTGTTAAAAACATATTACTGCAGCGTTTCTCTCTCTCATGTTGCACACACCTCAGCAGCAGCAACAACTCAGCGTGACTTACAGCAGCCACACGGAGGCTGCTGCACACACATGAACAACACATGCACTACAGAGTTCTAGTGTAACAATTACAAATCAAACATCATGTAAATCAAGCAGCAGTAATTATCTTTCAAGCAGAAAAGTCACCAATTCCATCTTCTACTCCTCCACACCATACACTGTAAAAAAACGGCGCTACAGCCAGACAGTCCATCAAACACAATCCTGGCTCTGATTGGTTCTTTTTGCTCGGTCGCGGTGCATTCTGGCAACCTGCCAAAGGCTGACCAAGCTTTATCACATGATTGCAGTCTTTTAAATCCCATATTGTTCAAAGCACACAATTTTTCTCAATATATTTCACATTAATATCTCCAAATTAAATAAAAATGTGTCACAAAAATCAATAAAATTTAAAAGAGAAAATCCTACAATGACTGATGTCTGTCACATATTACCCTTAAACACTTTATGTATCATTTATATCTCTGTTCATTCTCCACCTTTACTTTGAAAGTTCTAAAAACATTTAAAGTGACCAAGTAGAATATCAACATGTGCTCAAACACATTTCATTTACACATTTTCAGAGACCCTCCATTGGTCTACTGACTAACCAACTATTAAAAAGTATAATAGTATACATCCTGGTATTTCATACTCAATCTCAGCATACTATCTAATGTCTACGCACTACAAACTCATTTAGACGTCACACTAAGTATGAGTAGTACGTTAGTATGAGTAGTGTGTGTGTGTGTGTATAAACAGAAAGTTTATAAACTCATTAAATCCAAAGCTCTGAGGGTTGATCACTGAAAGCAAACACAGATATAATAACTTCTCTCTCATATTTCTCCGTCTCTGCAGAGCTTTTGTGTTTCTCGTTACCTTTTTGATTCTCAAATCTATATTTGATGTTCTGTGCTCGTGGGCCGCGGACAGACAAGCGCCCGCAGAGGCCGAGTGAGGAGCGAGAGCTGGAAAAACAAAAGTTTTTCTGTCCTGTGTGTCTGCTGAAGGTCGCACGGTTGCACAAACACACTCAGAGATGAAATACAGCATGGGAAGAATAATGATGAGAGTCTGGATGCTTTTAAAACGTAGCACTTTGGGAAAATAAAACTTAATAAAAGAGGGGAGAATGGCAGCAGAAAGGAGAAAAACCACAACAAATATTAAGAAGCACAGAAAAACAGATACTGTGCAGCCATCAGCCAATCAGCACGAGAGAGAAACAGTACTGTTGTCAAACTGACGTGAACCAACCTGTGTTTTTTGTGTGTCTTTTTTGCCCTTTTGTAAATATTGTATCATGTCGTAATCACAAGTCCATAATCGACAATCACATTGTGAACTCAGTGGAAAGACCAAATGGATTCCTTTCTGCTCATCTAGAAAGACCAAACTAACGATTTGTATGGTTTTGTGGTTCACTTTATAGAGACAACTTGTTGCATCACGAGTAAATTCGCAAAATCTCGTGAGTCTGTCATGGCACTCGACGCAGGCAGCTTCATTTGGCAGGTTCCAAAGCCGTCTGTGGGGGGGAGGGTTACACCCATACCCCTCCGGAGGGAGCGGCACTTGATCCCTTGGTAAGTAGGTGGGGGGGACAGAGTTTGCGGTAACGCAAACACTTCCGGTAAATTCTTCTTTGTTGGTGTTTGGCGGATTCTTCTTCCTTTCGGCGGACTGGGCATCAAAAATAGGAATTGAAATTTAAAAATTTGAAAGATCAATTCAGATCGATTCACCAACCAGACCAATCGATACTCAATGTCCAACCATACTGTTGAGGGACAGCGGAGCACAGAGCCGTTACACATCCAGTGGAAATTCTGTGTTAGCAACACAAAGAGAGCCGGCAACTCACTCTGAGTTCACAGAAAGCAGCAGTTTGTGTTCAGCTCACTGAATCACAGAAGGTCTGAGTGTTACAGGAAATGGGAAAGTTAGGAAAACATGCTGTTATTTATTATTGTTTTATGTTGTTGATGTAGTGCTGTGGCCCTCAGTGTGTGTGTGTGTGTGTGTGTGTGTGTGTGATGTTTCCTGGATGTTTTCCTTGTGCTGTGTAAACATAAAGCTGTGTGCTGATTGGCTCTGGGGAATAAACGTGTTGTTGTGCTGCTTCGTGGCAGATCTCATCGCTGTGTGAAATGTGCAGGATGTTCATTTGAGTGAAAGTGACCTTTGTGTTTGGGTGGCGTTGAGCTGGCGTCAAAGCACCCGTCTTCGCCCACGCGCTCCGTCAGAGCGCTGCAAAGTGGTCACCCCGTGATTTATTGTCGGGGCTTTTAAAGTTTGAGAGGCTTTTCATACTTAAGTGTGATTCGCCGTGTCAGCAAAAAGCACACGCTTGCATTAGGAATCCGTCGGTGCGTGAGCGGCGCCCTTTGAAAGGGAAAAGAAGCTTCTTTTGTGCCTCAGGCTTTATTTTGTAAAACAACCTGCTCCCACTGTGACCCCTGCCTAAAATATTTACAAACAACTCAGCCCGTTTGCCACAACAATAACGTGCGTCTCAATCCAAATGTCAGTGGAGAGGCTTTTTAAGACGAGGTGACGGCGACAGGAGAGGAGCATCACCTCTAATGAAAACAGGCTGTCCTGTTATCTGTCCGCGAGAAAAGGAACGAGAGGTAACACTTTAGTCAGTGAGTGAGCAGAGAAGGAGTTGACACTCAATGTTGTGCTAAGCTATGTTCCGTTAGCTCGTGTTAAGGGTACTGTATGCTGTCGTTTCACGTATTTATGCTAAGGTAAGTTATATATATTAGTTCAGTGCCAAATACGGAGCAGTTAGATTTTAAGAGGGCCATTATTGTGCAACATTATTGTGCCATAGTTTACACTTCTACGTATACATAAAATACAAAATATGTAAGAAACCGACAATATCCACGCAATAAGTGACTGATATCAGTCCCAACAGGGTTTCACTTAAATTTCCTGATTTTACGACCAATTTTTATTTAATTAAGGGAAATGATATGTAATAATTTGAGGGAAATTAAAAGATTTTGTTAAAAATGTTTTCTTTTTTTAAACTTTTTTCAACAGTGTAACACAAAAAATGACGGCCATCATGTGACATAAGCACAGATATTAAACTGTGAGTATTCACACTACGATTCATGTTTTGTCATTGTTACTTTCTCCTGCAGGTCAAATTAAAGGCTGCAAACGGCCGGATTGGCTCCCGGGCCTTGAAATTGACAAAATGTAAGACAACTTGAAATAATGCAACATAACATGACAGAATATGACATTACCATTAAAACCTAACATAACTAAATAAAATAAACTCTAACATGACCACACAACATACTTTCGGGAGACTTTCTGTGCAACTGGCAGTACGCTAACACTGAGGCTGTGTTGTAATGTCCCTACAGTATATACTGTATGTACTATCTACTATATATATTAACGTTCCCACTGAAGTATACTTCCAAGTTTCCCAAGATGCATTTGGAATCTACAGCAATTAAAAAACCTGAATCACACTGAGGCTAAATATCTCTGTTTGATTCTCCACCTTTACTTTGAAAGTTCTGAAAAACATTTGAAGAATATTCAAACATGTGTTCATTTGATCCATAAAACTCAAGGAGGACACATTTCATTCACACATTTTCAGAGACCCCTCCTTTGATCTACTGACCTCAACTTCCTCGTTAACTTCAAAATAAGAGCCCTTAAATGTTAAAATATAATGGAAGACAAGAAATGCTTTTATTTTATAAAGGGGAGTAGTACGTTAGTATGAATCGTATGTTAGCATGAGTAGTACGTTAGCACGAGTAGTACATTAGCATGAGTAGTACGTTAGTATTAGTACGTTAGCATGAGTAGTACGTTAGCATGAGTAGTACATTGGTGTGAGTAGTACGTTAGCATGAGTAGTACGCTAGCATGAGTAGTACGTTTAGTATGAGTTGTACGTTAGCACGAGTAGTACATTAGCATGAGTAGTACGTTAGCATGAGTACTATGTTAGTATTAGTACGTTAGTGAGTAGTACGTTAGCATGAGTAGTACGTTAGCATGAGTAGTACATTAGTGTGAGTTGTACGTTAGCATGAGTAGTACGTTAGTATTAGTACGTTAGCATGAGTAGTACGTTAGCATGAGTAGTACGTTAGTATGAGTAGTACGTTAACATGAGTAGTACGTTAGGATGAGTAGCACGTTAGCATGAGTAGCACGTTAGCATGAGTAGTATGATAGGATGAGCTAACACACACACACAGTGTGCCAACACACAGTGCTAATACCACACACAGTGCTAGCACACAGCGCTAACACACACACAGAGTGCCAACACACTGCTAATGCACACACACACACCACACACACACACACCACACACACACCACCACACAGTGCTAGCACACAGCGCTAACACACACACAACAGCGTGCCAACACACAGTGCTAATAAACACACACACACAGCGCTAACACACAGTAATGTGTGTAAATGCAAAGGAAGACTCTTCCCTCTTCCTGATGTGACGGCGTTCAATCATCCTTCAAAGTAAATAACGTCAATAGGAATCATTTTCTGAGCACTTTGACAATCAGCGCTCGCTCTTCACCGCCACCTGAAAAATGTGTGAATCAAAGCTTAATGTTAACCTGATTTCCTTTATTGAAGCCAATGGGAATGTGATTTATGGGAATACGAGCCCACGTCGTTTATCTCTGAGTGCCACTAATTTACATCCATTAATTCTGCAGAAAACAATCGGAGAGCAGAGCGAGTCAGGAAGCCGCTGTGGCAGCAGGGGTTGTGGGGTAGGAAAAAAGAGCTTGAAATGGTTCAATTATCCTGTCAGTTTATGTCTTAAACCTGAATGAATTTTTCATGGCGTGCATAGATGATCAGGGTTTAAACGTCTCTGTAGACGTGACGCAACACAGACGAGATGTTGCAGCAGCAGCACGGACTGTTTGATGTCCTCACATCATTACTGAGTTACCTCATCTTCATCATCATCTTCATCTGCACCACACTGGGCTGGCCTGATTCAACAGGGGAGTTTGCATGTTCTCGATAGACTCAACAAATGCCTTAAAATATTCCAATGGAACAAAGCTGGACAACTTCCTTAAGTCCAGTTTTCTTTGTTTTGCTCCACCTCAACTCTGAGGATGTCGCTTCTTGTCCCAGAAACCCTTTATTTGTTTGAACTCAGTGGGCGGGGCCTCCAAACCAGAACATTTAAGTGCGTAACATCTTAATGATGTCGAATTTAGTCGCTGCATTTATCAACACCGGTTTTGAAGAATGAGAGTTTCAGCTTTAGGGTTCCTGGTCAGATGTGGACACAGGGGTTTATTATGTCAAAAGATGTCAGAGGTTAATAAGCCTTCAGTGTGTTGCTGATAGTCATATCATAGCAGAGCCTCCTCAGGCAGAGGCCTTGGTGAATGCTATCAGTTGTACAATGGTATTCTAACCAGAACTGGCCAGGATAGAGTTCTGCAATTACACATCACCTGATCATCCATACGCTGTCAGAAACAAATGTTTCATAAATCACACATCGTACGACCAGATGTGAACTTAGACCTGAACCAGTTTTTCACACAAAGAGGTTAAACATCTCCACAATAAACAATGCTAGGAAGAAACAGCTGGAATTCAAAGAAAGACTGGATTTATTTTGAAGCTAGCTTTAGGGTGCGTTCACACTCTAGGATGCGTTATGGTCTGATGGTCCTCCTCGTTTGGTCAGACAGTCTTCCTTGTTTGGTCGGTGTGAACACAAACCAAGTCAAGAGCGGATCAAACAGAGAAGAATTCTATAGAGATTATTCTGTGGGTCTCAGAGTGTTTCCAATCAAAGTATGGTGATTAGGTTCATTGTAAACACAACCGCTCTCAGAGCGGATCAAATACAGGAAGTATCGGCAATGACGTAGAGCGCATGGCATTGTGGGTGTGACCAGGAGAACTGGCGACGGTTGTTGTTTTTGTAAACCAGACTTTAAAACCAGGGAAATCAGGACAACTTGTTGCTGCTCCATTGTTGAATGTTGGTAAAGAACAAACGGAGAAGGAAGACCATAGATGAGAGCCTCCATGGTTCTCGCTAACGCTGTTGAGCGTAGCGGCCCCCCAACGTTGTAATTTTGTTCCCGTACAGAAAGATTTGGCACCCCCTACGCTCAGTTTTCAGCAACGTAAGGGGAAAATTTCTGTTTTAATCAGTACCAAAGTACTAATTGTTGCTCACTAACGTCTAATATAAACAGTGATTCAACAGGGCAACCGTGTGTGAAATGTGTTCGGGCTTAAGAGACATCGACTTATTTCTGGTCGGACAAGTTTGGGCCATGTTCGCTCGAGCCGTGCCTGATTAAAGCTTACTGTGTGCATCATCAACTTGGGTATGTGCGTTTGTGTTTGTTCCAATATTACTGCAGGTCTCACATAATACCTCATTTAAATTTGAAAAGAGTTTTTTTGAATCAGTTTTTGAATCAAATGTTATTTTTGTCTCTACAGTGTGTGTGAGTATTTATTTGTGAAGGACCTATAATAAGGATGAGTAACTCTATAACTACATTCATCATTACCTTCAAATATCAACAAATTACTTCAAGCTTTAAAGTAAGGCTGGAACAAAAAACAAAAAAAACACAACTTTAGCTTTACTTCACAAAATTTGCCCCTCAGAGAATTATACATTTCAAAGTTTTCCGCACCGTAGCGCTCGCTCGCAAACTATGCAATCCTCCTATGCTGTGAAAAAAATCCTGGTGAGAACCCTGGCCTCTTCTTCAGGTTTCAATCAATCAATGAATCTTTATTTATATGTGCAAATTACAACAAACATCATCTCTTAGCGCTATCTAAATATAAAATTAATAATAATAAGGGGGAAAAAAACAAAATCCACATGAACAAGCATTTAGTGACGGTTCAGAGGTGGCAGCCATCTGCGTGGACTGGTTGGGGTTAGTGGACAGAAGGACCAACAGAACAGGATAGAGAGATAGAACATCAGAGTGTCTCAGACTAGTTGAGCCATGAACCACAGATCAGGAAATGACATCATCAGCTTCAACACCTGAAACTGAGCAGAGAGTGAAGAACGAGGAGAAGACACTGACTGCAGAAAAACATTATTATCAAGTCAGCCTGTCTTGGCCTTGGGCCTCACTCCCAGTGCCTAGTCAGCACTAATTATAAAGGTGATCAATCTCTTCTTGTTTATTGATAAGATAACAACGACTCTAAGGTCTGTAAATGTGACGGTTTATAGACGAGCCCATGTCTGCTCTAGTGGTTATGTTATGTTATGATTCTTAGGCTATGATTTCTCTGCCTAGAGAAGTCTCTGCTCAAGTAACGACCCCTCAACTAGTTAGCTCATGAAACCGGTTACAGTAACTAGTTACAGCAACTGGTTAGCTCATGGAACTGGTTACAATAACTGGTTAGCTCATGGAACTGGTTACAGCAACTGGTTAGCTCATGGAACTGCACCAGGGGCTTTTTGGAGCAGATCAGAAGATGTTCTCTGAACACAAACTGAAACAAACCAAGGAGATCAAATGATCAGATGTTCTCCACCCATTCAGACCCAGTCACCACCAAACCAGTGTAAAACTAGCATAAGTTTCAGTTAGTTTTATAACAGTGATGGCCTTGGTTCTCCCAGCATTAAGCACCAGTTTAAACTGGTATCAGTGGGACTGAATGTCCCTAATCTGAAGCTTCTGTGCAGGACGCCCAAAGTAGGTTTTCTATGGATCCGCTGCTGTGCAGGAGTCTCTTTTTAAGGACACCACAGGGTTGTGCATCTCTTTCCATCGTTGCATTAAAACGGTCCCACCACAGCTCGCTGTGCTTTGATGAATCAGTGGGAACAAAAAGGCTAAATTTGAAGCTTTCATCTCCCTGCCTTCCCTTCCCTGAGTCCCTGTCTTTCCACGAGTGTTTTCCTGGGAAGAAAATAATTGGCACAGCTCTGCGTCCCGTGGGGAAACCTCATTTATATTCTCGCGCACAAAAAACGCGCACTCGTCATCTTCCTCTTTGTTCCCAGGGAAACATCCTCTCGACCTCGCCGCCAGCAGCCGGCCAGCAGCCCTCGCTGCGCCGGTGAAACATCAGATCGCTTCTTCCCAGAATTCTGCGCTCCTCAGTGCATTGTGGGAAAGCTCCCAGCACACCGCAGCTCCTGGAGGTCCCCGATGACTCGTCATGGACCTTTTTTGTTCTACAGGAAACGGCCGTGCTTAGAGGAGGCGTTTCAGCAGCCTCTGCTAATAATAGGCTGCTCACATTCTCACAAGGAAAAGTCCAGAAAAAACATCCCCAGAGTCGGAAAAGGTGCTGGCGCTGATGACACGTGCAGCCAACTCTCAGCAGGCGGGGGGGGGGGGGGGGACCTTTGTTTTCTGTTGTTGATATCTAGATGTTTAGTAAACTTTCCAAAAACATGTTATGTTAAAATAAAAACATCACTTATTCCAGAACATTCCAGAGAAGTATAAGCTGAACAGTGTAAAATATTTATATCTGTGGATATCATGAAATAAACAGAACAACTGATAAAGATGATGAATTTAGTCTGAAATAGTTTTTCTACATAACAGTTGATAAGGTGGGTCAGACAATGCTATCTGTAGCAGCGCTTCTAGCCTCGCCCACATCCTCTACCACAGAGTGGTCGACTGTCACTACAATCATTTATCACTGACTTTGTTCATTTGTCACTCATGGATTTATTCATTTTGGTTCTGAACCCTGTCTGAGTGTTAGTGTGGATTGGAGACACTGTCTGCTCCACTAGGACCATTGTCCCTGCTAGCTGCTACATGTTAGCATTGAGGTGCTAGCTGCTACATGTTAGCATTGAGGTGCTAGCTGCTACATGTTAGGCAAGGCAAGGCAAATTTATTTGTATAGCGCATTTCATACACAAGGCAACTCAATGTGCTTTACATGATAAAACATTCAATTGTTTAAAATCAATAAGAACATTTAAAATCATCAGTAAAATCTATTCAAATCATCAACAAACACATGACATCAACAACATGACCATAAATCTCTCTCAATCATATACAGTAGAGAAAAAAGTTCCTTTAACTTTGATTTAAAAATGTTCACATGTGATGCTGACTTCAGCTCTGCTGCAGTTTGTTCCACTTCTTTGCAGCATAACAACTAAACACAGCATCACCATGGTTACTGTGAGCTCTGGGCTCCACTATCTGACCTGTGTCCATAGATCTCAGAGACCTGCTGGGTTCATACCTGACTAACATCTCACTGATGTATTCTGGACCAAACCCATTCACACATTTATAACCAGCAGCAGAACTATACAGTCTATTCTGAGCACCTCAATGCTGGCTGCTACATGTTAGCATTGAGGTGCTAGCTGCTACATGTTAGCATTGAGATATTCGCTGCTACATGTTAGCATTGAGGTGTTAGCAACTACATGTTTAGCATTGAGGTGCTAGCAGCTACATGTTTAGCATTGAGGTGCTAGCAGCTACATGCTAGCATTGAGGTGTTATAAATGAAATATATATATATAATCACAATTCTAAAATACACAAAATGACTCCCAAAACACAGAGAACGACAACAAAAATACACAAGAATGACCTGAAAAACCATACAAAATTTCAGAAAAATACACAAAAGCACAAAAACAATACACAAAATTATTCCAAAAACACATAAAATGGCAAAAAAAATTACATAACAATACAGAAACTGGATTATTTCTTGCACAATTTGCACACAACTGGGCTTTAGTTTTCAATCTGGTGTTTTTATTTACACTAAAATTAACGCTGCAACGACTTGGATCTCCTGTTTCTTGTGTTGTGGTCTGTGCATCAGTATTATGAGTGTAACGGGAACTCGTGAAAGGAGAAAGGTTCCACGCTGTTTAGAGTGCTCAAAAAAAAAGCAATAAACTGTTTGTTTTGTGCATTATTTTTCTGTAATTAATTAACATCAAAGAACAAGTTAAAGTCCCGGCTTACAATAGTTCCTGTATCAGTACACTGTGTTTGCTGAAGCTCTACGTTCACATTTCTATAGGTCAATGTTTCCCCGAGACTTTCCCGCATGTTTCCCTCTGTGCGCCTGCAGCCATGGCAGTGTCCACGGCTGAGTGATGAGAGCGTGACACGCCGACACGCTGAGCTGTGATTCAGACATCATCATCATCGCCAGCGCCACCCCCGGGTGCTTCCCTCTCATATCACACGCTGTAATTCAGCCGGGGGAATAATTGACCTGTCAGCAGGTCAACGTCAGCAAGACGTGCTCTGGTCCCCACGATTGATGTGTGTGTGTTTGGCCCCGCAGTAGTCCAGCTCTAACACACACACACACACACACAAACACACACACACACACACACACACACACACACACACACACTCTGTTCCTCTGTTTCAATATTTCTCAAATGGGGGTATGCAACGGCACTACAGGGGGTACTTGAGAGAGGAGAATTAACAAATGAAAGCATTAAAAATATGTTTTATAATGTTTATTTTTAGCTAAAAAATAAAAAAAAAAATCACACTAATCATTACCAGCAACTCAGAAAACGACAACAAAGAGAGCAAAAAATACAAAAGAATACTACAAAATACACAAAAACTAAGCAAGACCTTTATTCGCAAGGTAAATATGTATTTGGTAATTGAAAATTGGAAAAATTGGCAAAAATAAGTTGTATCTGGATTTGTTGACAAGTTTGTTCTTTTTACTAATTACACTGAAAGTAATAATGGAGGAAAAACAGAAGACTGACCTTGACCTTAAAGGTGCAGTCTGCAACTCTTATAAAAGTGACATTTTGTCATATTTGCTAAAGCTGTCACTATGTAAGGACAGCTTTACATCAAACTAGTAGTTTGTGTGAAAAAACCAGGGTCATTGAGCCCCGCCCCTTGCTGCTCCTGCATCCTTTGGCAGATTACCAGAATGCACCGCAACCGAGCAAAAAGAACCAATCAGAGCCAGGATTGTGTTTGATGGACTGTCTGACAGCTGTTTCTCACAGGCCCCGCCTCTTTCCCGAAGCTAGAGCGCCGTCTTTTTTACAGTGTATGGTGTGGAGGAGTAGAAGATGGAATTGTTGACTTTTCTGCTTGAAAGATAATTACTGCTGCTTGATTTACATTATGTTTGATTTGTAATTGTTACACTAGAACTCTGTAGTGCATGTGTTGTTCATGTGCGCGCAGCAGCCTCTGTGTGGGCTGCTGTAAGTGACACTGTGTTGTTGCTGCTGCTGAGGTGTGTGCACTATGAGAGCGAGAAGCGCTGCAGTAATATGCTTTTAACAGAGTATGTTATATTACTGTGATGTTACTATTGGGCTAACGTTAGCTGATAGCTCCTCTGAGGGAGGGACTTTGGAAAGTTTGGAGGCAGGGCAAGAGAGCAGCGGGGAGGGAGGGATATGAGAGTTGCGGACGGTACCTTTAAATATGACCTTGAGCAAAGGTCAAGGTCACACATTGAGAGGAAACGTTGTTCAATGGTACCAGTCTGAGCACTGTATCTCAATTTGTTATAGGAAAAATGATTTATTTTTTTGAGACATCATGAACTTTGACCCCTACTGATCTTTTTACTGGTAGGTCGTACAGCTTTGGTCCAATAAAATAAAATACTCCATTTGAGATGACCTTTTTATAAATGTAAGCATCAAACTTGTACAATAAATATTTGTACAAATATGAAATTTTGCACATCCTTGACAATGTCTCTATGAGATGACATACGTGTCATTAGTGCTGCATTAATCGTCTAGGAGGAGCTCTCGGACAAAGGAGTTGCAGAAGAAAAATGACATTAAGAACTCCTACGATAACAATGTATTTTGCAACTTTCAATACAATAACAGAGAAACATACAAAACAACATAAAGAACCAAAGTGGAGAGAGAGAGAGAGAGAGAGAGAGAGAGAGAGAATAAACAGATGAAAGCATTAAACACATTTGTTTATCATACTAAATATTACCAGCAACTCACAAAATTACAACAAAAACACACAAAATAACATGATATTTAATAATAAAAAAGACACAAAAAGACACAAAACATGATCGAAATGATCTTAATTAGAAGATGAACTGAAAATACAAAGGTCAGTGTTGGTCCCACATCAGGAGGGAGTGACAGGAAATGATAAAAACTATAGAAATACATCTATTCAGGAGGAACTATACACTTATTTACAAAATCACATTATTCATAATGTGTGTTATCACTTTCATTAATTCCATTAAAACAATAATAGTTGTTTTTTCACAGAATTCTGAGCCAAATGTTGTAGTCGGACAAAGGGGGGGCTTAAAACTAAAAAGTCTGAGAACCAATGCTCTGTTGGACAAACAGATCCTCACACACATTTAATAATCAAACAGACACTTTATATCTCTGTATTTAAAAAAAAACATTTCTGCCATTTTGATGAGAAAAGATGATCCAAAGGGTTGAATTAGTGCCAGTGTTCTGTAATAACTGGTGACGCTGCATCAGGTTATCGCTGCTCTTATCAAAGCTTTACGACAAACAGACAATGTTTTAAATGTTTGATGTTTGTTCCCAGTTAAAACCAAAGCAGCCTCAGATTCCCGCGGTTGGATGTTTTTTTTTTTTTCCCTTGGATTTTGTTGCTTATTATTCCAATGTGTGGATAAATATAGTGATGTTTAAAGGGAATCCTGGGGGAGGAAAACATTCTGTCCCTAAGCAGGAGAGGCTAAAAACACAAGAAGCAGGTTGTCTAACATCCACACAATGAGCTCTAAATATAACAACAAAACACGAACAACACAAAATAACAAAAGCGAAGGAGGTCAATTGACGTCATTTTGCTTTTTTGTTATTGTGTATTTTTGTACTTTGAATATTGTCCTTATTTTTAGAAATGTTTGTGTAGTTTTGTGTCCATTTAAGCATTTTTGGAGTTAAATTTTAAATAATTTATTTCTTAAATAGTTTTATTATGATTCTGTGTGGGGTTTTTTTCTTGTTTTTGTAATTTTGTAAACTGATGCTCATTTTGAGTGTTCTAAATATTGTCGCTTCAGGTTTTTTTTCGCTTTAGAGTTTTGAACATTTTTTGTGTAGTTATGTGTGTTCGTTTGTGTATTTTTGGACTCTCCCTGGCTTTCCCGCGCCTGTAATTGGCTGTGTGCGAGGCTTCCTCCTCATAACCCACATTACTAATGGAGACAAATGTTGCTGCAGCTCCGCAGAGACTCGTCTAATTGGAGGAGGAGGAAACAGATTTGGGGAGAACGGTGAGTGTGAGGATCCCAAAAATCCTCCACCACAGAACGGGAAAAACAGGAGTGGTCAGATTGAGTTTTAAAGCTAAAGATCCATGTGCACGCCTCTGACGAAAAATGCTGAGCTCAGCACAAAAACACATCAAACTCATCATCGCGGGAAAAACTACAAAGACTACAAATCTGCATTTAGCTCAGCACGAGCCCTGCAGACATCACACACACACACACACACACACACACACACGTATCTTTGGTTAGCTTAGCACGTAGCAACCAGTCAAACATGTTTGGTTAGCTTAGCATGTAATGACCAGTCCGACATGTTTAGAATTAGCTTAGCATGTAGCAACCAGTCCCACATGTTTGTTAGCTTAGCACGTAGCGACCAGCCACTCATGTATGTTTGGGTTAGCTAGCCTAAGGGGCGGGGCTATGTTATCAACTTTCCTCTCTTATGATCGAACACTCTGTTTGACACTAAACATTAAAATGTGTCACATTTGGAGTTTTAAAGTTAGTTTTTGTCGTTTCTTAAACCGACATTTGGAGAGTTTATTTTCTCAGGCTGATTTATCTGTGAAAATGTTCCCGTTAATCACAATTAATGGATGTGAAACTTCCTAGAGCGTGTGTGTGTGTGTGTGTGTGTGTGTGTGTGTGTGTGTGTGATATCTTTATCTCACAGTCACACTGGGATAATTGTGCACCTATAATGGAGAAATTAGCCGGCCCTGAAATGAGTTGCTTCTCTTTCTGTGTTTCTTTCAGAAAGGTTGAACTCGACTTTCTCCAATCATCAAACTCTGCTGAGGAAGAGGAGGAAGAGGAAGGATCACTGCTGCGAGGCTTCCTCCACAAATCAACCCTCACTTCCTCCTCCTCCTCCTCCTTCTTCTTATTAGAGGGTGACTTTAAAATCGCACAGCAGGTGTTTTATCAAATAAAGGAAGAGAAGAAGAACGGAGCGGATGCTCACTTCCTCCACGGAGGAAGGTGTTCTGCGAGAAGTCGCGATTTGTCTGAATCAGGGGTGACAAACTCATTTTAGTTCAGGGGCCAAAAAAGGACCGGTTTGATCTCAAGTGGGCCACAGATTTTAGGTGTTGGAGAAAAAAGCATTTTTAACATTACTGTGCTCTAGTTTTCAATATGAGTCCCTGCAGGATAAAAATTAGATTTTATAACCAATTTTTGTGGAATTTAGTGGAATTATTTTTGAGAAATTGCAAGATTTTTAAAAATATATAGAAAAAATTGTTAAAAATTTTTTTTTTTAAATTGCAAGAATCTTTTTAAAATTTCCAAAACATTGAATGTGAATTTCAGATATCTACAATTAAAATTATTTAGTCACAATAGTGGTTCTCAAACATTTTTGGCTCAAGTCCCCATTTTGTCCGATTACAACATTTAAAAAAACTATTTAAAAACATCTATAGATCATAATGACAAAATGAAAAAAGTGATAACACGTTTTTGATTATATCTCAGATATTTTTTTTTTTACTGCATTTCAATTAAACTATCAAACCCCAAGCGACCCCACATAGGATCCCGACCCCAAGGTTGAAAAACCCTGATTTAGCAGCTCCTGAATAAATGTATTTCTGTAGTTTTTATCATTTTTTCTCGCATCTTGTGTGGGACCAAGACTAACTCTTTATCTGTTCATTTCTCACTGTCTCTCTTTCTCAAGTACCCCCATAGTGCCATCACGTACCCCCATTTAAGAAACACTGATATACACAATAAATAAGTTTTCTCTATCACTTTTTACTGTCTTCTCTGCGCCGAACTGGATGCTCTAAAGGGCCGAATTTGGTCCCCTGGCCTTGAGTTTGACACGTGGTCTAAATTCCAGCCGTTTCAAGGCTAATAAAATTGTCCACTCGAGAGCACACAATCACGTATGAAAACTGAAGAAGAACGCATTCAAAGTTGAGTAGATGCAGCATTTGTAACATCCTGTTTCTCTGCAATGATCGGCGTCCCTGGCCTGAGACAGGAACACCACGGCTGTCTGATGCGTGGGAGTAAGACAACAGCCCTGAGTGTGTGCTCCGACCTACAGATCTGTGTCACTGAACTATCAGCATCACATAATTTAGTTAAAAGTTCCATATTAGAGTGGGCGAAAAAGGACAAAAAAAAGTGGGAAAAAGGGTTGAAAATAGGGCTGCACAACTAATAATATTATATTCGTTATCACAATTTTGCTTATTACTGTTAAATAAATTTGATCTTCTGCAATATTTACATTTAAAATATGGGCTATTTTAAATGTAAAATCTGTCTCCACCCTAGGAATGGGTGGTAGAAAGGGTTTATAAGTGCTGAACATGTCTGGAAAGTGGAAAAAATGTCCTGAAAAGGCATTAAAATGTGATGTAGAAGTGTCAGAAATGAGAGAAATGTAGCAAAAGTACATTAAAAGGAGCAAAAATATGGCAAGAAAAAGTGATGAAAATGTGTTAAAATATAGTGAGTTTGGTGGAGTTGTAGAAAAGGGTAAAAATAAGCAAAAATTGACTCAAATTGTTATGCACTAATTCATGCGTAAATAGTGGATGGACGTGTCAAAATTCCAGCCAGTTCACGCCAAATAAAAATTGTCCTTTCACGAGCATGCGATGACGTATGAAAACAGAAGAAGAACCCATGAAACATGAAGTAGAGGCAGCGTTTGTCTGCAATGATCGGTGCCCCAGGCCTGAGAGGGAAACACCACAGCTGTGTGTGCGTGGGAGTGAGACAGCAGCCCTGAGGACTCAGCGAGCCGTGCACAGCGACCTGCAGATCTCCGTCACTGAAGCATCAGTGGGGGAACACAGATACGTAGCATTGGTTATTTGCTGATTGAGAGCTTTGGACCTACAAAGGGGAGTAATTGAAAAGGCGAGTGTAGCCTGACAGCCCTTTGTGATATCTTTTTAATTAAGTTTCCTTTCTAACGCGCGATCGGCGGCGGCGATAGGCACGGCGGCAGAGACACACACCAGGTTTTTGTTCATTAAAATGTGGATCTTTGCAGAATGCGAGAAGGCTAATTAAAATTCAGCCAGATGAAGTGGGGGGTGTCAGAGGGTGTGGGTACACACACACACACACACACACACACACACACACACACACACACACAACAGGACTGTTCATAAACAGATGCTGCTACAGAGCCCTCTAGTGGCTGTGGTTGATATGACACAAACAATGTAGAACAAACACAGACATCGACCCTTCGTCTGGAATTGTGCAAAACTGAAAGTAAAAGCACAAAAATAGTGCAAAAAACATACAAAATTACAGATGAATTCACAAACCAAAAAAACTGTCACGTGACAATGGGAGTGGGTCACCAGATGCCTTCAAGAAACTAAGAATATTTTCTGAACAATTTGAGCCCATTTTTGCTTATTTTTACCCTTTTTCTGCAACAAACTTTTGATATTTTAACCTGTTTTCATCACTTTTTCTTGCCATATTTTTGCTTCTTTTAATGTATTTTTGCTACATTTCTCCCATTTCTGACACGTCTACATCACATTTAAATGACTTTCATGGTCATTTCATGGTTATAACCACCCTGGATCAATCTGTCACTGAGAATGTTCATGTACATACTATCTAATTTAAATGTTCACCTGCACTACTGCACTATTATCTTATTATTATTATTATTATTATTATTATTATTATTATTATCTTATCTTGTTATCATTATCTTGTTATATTACTTTATTTAGTTTTGCACATATTAGTCTAACTACTGTTTATATTTATGTTTATATATTTTTTTTTATAGTTTATTGTTATTATTTTATGTTTACATTATTAGAGAGAGCACAGTCCACCAAGTCAAATTCGTCACGTGTATAACATACATTACATGGTCAATAAATTTGATTCTATTCTATTCTATTTCTGCCAATTTAACCACATTCACCATATGTCAGTTGAAACTACTGTTTAAATTACATTACCCTCAGAATAAATAATAAATGTGGTTATCACAGATTCATAGAACAATGGACCATCATTTTACTGACTTTATGGATGGACCCCAAAAATCTCTCCCCTTTATTCCCCCTTAAAGATGGTCCTGTCTCCATATGACTGTTCTTCAATGTTCATGTCTGTGTTCAACCACCCTCTGCTACAGTGGGGGTCCCCGCTCTCTGGGACCTTTATTTTGGAGGGTCCCCGCTCTCTGGGACCTTTATTTTGGAGGTTGTGGGCTGTAAAGTTTGAGAACCACTGGTGCATAGTATGGAGTATGACATTTCCAACACAGTTATTGTGTTCACAGAGAACCTAATCACTCTGATTGAAAACGTTCTAAGACCGACACAAACAATCACTCTAGAATTCTCCTGTTTGACCCACTCTAGACTTCATGTGCGTGTTCACACAGACAAAACGAGGAGGAATATCAGAGCTAACGGATCACAGAGCGTTTGAACCGCTCTAGGATCCGTCGGTGTGAACGCACCCTCATGCTGCCCTCTGAGGAACAGACGTAGAAAAGCTGATGATTGGATCTGGTCTCCACTCTGACAGTCTGTGCAGCGTCTGGTTCATATTCCTTCCAAACGTGTTCAGGATCGTTCCAGGTGAGGGGGAAATAAACTTAAAGATGAATTTGTAAACGTTGGGTGTTGTTGGGACACTTTCCTTTTAAAAAGCCTTTTAATTCCTGCAGTCATCGCCACCTCCCTTTAAAGTGGACTGCTGTGAAACTAAGTCGCTGCTTGGCATGATTACCTGTCTGTCTGTCTGTCTGTCTGTCATTTTCTTTTTTTTTAAATAATAATAAAAAAAAAAAACACACAAAAAGCTGTAAAAAGCCTTCCAGCAAAGACTCTTATCAGGCTCGTCGTTGGTAGAGCAGCTTATCTCCTCCTGACGCAAGTCGAGCCCAACCAAGCGACTGAATCTGCTTTTTCTGAAAAGTATAAATTAAAAGCAGAGTCGAGCTCCTTCTGAGGAAAGCTGATTATGTTTTACCTCGACAGTCACGCAGTAAATGACTGAACGATGAACGCGGCATGAGAAACACACACACACACACACACACACACTTCTAATATTAATGACAAATCAAACGTTGTCACCAACTATCCTTACAGTAGTTCCAAAGGACTTCAGAAATACTGTAGTGACTAATAAGGGTGAGAAAAATATTGATTCATATAAATATTGCTAGTTCCTTGTGTCTTTATCAAGTAAACAATATTTCTCCACAGAATTGATTTGCTTTTTACCATTTTTTTAGGAATACACCGAAATGAGAATTTGTTGTTTTTCACTATTTTTTTTAAATAGTGCATAAATAACCTAGAATACATTTTTAGACATGTTTTTTAAAGAAAATAAATGTTTATTGAAGATTATGACATTTTTTAAATATTCTAGTAGCCTGTGCTTTTCATAAAAAGCACAACAAAGTTTATTCTTTATATAAACCCTTCAAATTAAACAAAACATGCATTCCAAAAAAAACCAAAGAACATTAAAGGGGAGGTATGAAGAATAAAATGACTTTCTAATGGTTTATCTACAGTGATAAACATCCTTTAGCCTCATTCAGAGGAACAAAGTGTAAAAAGTTCTGTTTCCTCCCTTATTATTACATATTTTATAAAAAATCAGCTTTAAACAGGACAGTTGGATTTTACCCACGTTGGCAGGTGATGTCACCTAACACGCCTACAATGTAAGCTCCTCCCTCTCCAATTATCTAACAGCTAAAACAAAAACTGCTGTTTAATATAGAATATATATTATACTTTATTACCATATATGTAAATACAAACTGTACTACTTTTTCTGCTGCTGATCGTGTTGGGAGTCACTGTTTGGAGCCACGGACCCATTGTTTACACACATCAGCTGTTAATGCTAATGCTACACCAGTCTATGCAGTGAGACCCGACAACGCTTGTAAACTGAGGAGGAAAGGATGGGGTTGTTTACGGATTCACAGCGCTAACAATGGACTCGGTTGTGGAAATGGACGGTTTCCAACTTTTACGCGATGACGGATGACTGTGAGCGGTAAGGAGAGAGTCTGGCTGTGTTTGTGTGAGGAAAGGAGGAGCTGCTGCTCCGATTCTGCAGCAACGCACACTTTTCTGACTCTAAATCACTCCACGTTGTTTGATTGCGTCATTGCGTCACACGCTACTATTCGGCCTTGCTTTTAATTCACTCCACCAAAGGCCGAATGTGGCTTTTTTTTTGCAACATTCGGCCGAATATATTTGGTTACCACTTTGTCCACTTCGTTAACTTTTTGTGGTAACGGAGTGGACAATGTGAAAGTTGGTCACAGCCATCACACACTGAGCTACAACTCAATGGTTTCTGTACAAATATCTCATGTCCATTAGCTTTTTTAAAAAACTGACATCTGAAAGTTGTTCTGGGGTTTCCATGGATACCGTTGATGAAAACGGAGTGGAAAGGAAAACGAAAATAGCTGAAAATCGTTGATTGAACTTGCATTACAAAAAAGTATATAGAAAATTAGGATTTTTTGTCTTAATTGTCTACTAATAGACAATTTTATGTCTACTAGTTCTACTAGTAGACTTAAAATACCTAACTCAAAAAAATCTTTACTACTACTACTAGTAAGTCAAAATTGTTTACTAATAGATAAGTTGGCTTTACTAGTAAAGTCTACTCACGCACTAGTGCGCAAAAACTTTTACACGGTAAACAGTTCTTTGTTTACTAGTATTACTAGTACACTCAAAATATTTCACTCGTAGAAAAGTAGACAGTTTTTAGGCCGCGCTACCGGACCCAAAACGCTCTCACTTGTTCTTCTTCTTCTTCTTGTCGTGTACACTAGTTAAAATCACTACTCCTCTGTTATTGGCGAACAGATCAGGCTGAAATGTGGTAACTATAATCAATGGATGTGAATCCAAGAATCCATCTGATGATATTTGTGTGACAGATCCAGTTTGTACCTGTTTGTCACCTGTGTGCGTCACATGTTCCTGCACTGATGAATTAAACAGCAGCCACACACACACACACACACACACACACACACACACACACACACACACTAACAATGGCCACTCACTGCAGCTGATTTAATCACTACGTCGGCCTTTGCTCTTTTGTTCCCTGATTGTATTCTTCCTGCGGCTGCGAGCGGCGGACACATCCAGAGGAAAAGGTTTCCGTCAGATAAACAAAACAGGACCAAATCCTCTTTTGTCGCTGGTTGAATAGCGCTGGGCAGTCCAGAGGGGACGCCATTATAAAGCTTTGTATGCTCTGGATGGAGAGGAGGCAAATAACCCACGCCCTTCATCCACACGTTTACCTTTAACATCTGGAACTGTAGGTAAACTATTCTTTCAAACCCACACCTCAAACGAGTACTTCAACAACAAGAATGTGTGAAAGGGATTTTTGAAGATGGTTTACAGTATTAATGTTGGTTACTAGGGGTGTAATGAAAAAGTTAACTCACGACACAATATAAAATACAATATACATTTTGGACCTCCCAAAATGAAACCAACATGCAGCTTGAAATTTTCATCACCCCCCGTAACTGAAAGAATAAGAGCGTAAAGTTGCTTAAAAAAAGCAGTGTTATTATTTATGATGTTCTACGTGATACAGTACATCGTACGACACTCAATACATGTGCTTTATTATTACACTTTAACATGGAGGGATAAACTTTCTGGCAGTTGTAAATCATCACATTAGAGCAGTGGTTCTCAACCTTTTCATCCCACGACCCTCCAAAATAAAGGTCCCAGAGAGCGGGGACCCCTACTGTAGCTGAAGGTGGTTGAACACAGAAATTAACATAGAAGAAGAGTCATGTGGAGACAGGACCATCTATAATGGGGAATAAAGGGGAGAGATTTTTGGGGTCCATCCATAAAGTCAGTAAAATGATGGTCCATTGTTCTATGAATCTGTGATAACCACATTTATTTATTCATCTGAATAATATCCACTGTTATCCAGGAACGTTTATTATTATTATTATAGTCATCTTAAAGATGGAAATCCTGGTTTTAATCAGAAATAAAATGGGTTCAAAATGACCAAAAGAAAACAGAAATTGGTCAAAATTGGCAAATTAGAGTGGTCAAAAACAGAGAGAAAAAGTGGTAAAAAAAATTGTCAAAATTCAAATTGTCAATAATGGAACATTTAGTTTAGACGAGCAAATACTGGGCATGATAAATGGTGAATGTGGTTAAATTGGCAGAAATAAGTATGAAAAATGGTGAAAAGATGGTAGAAAAGATTTATAAGTGCTGAAAATGTATGTGAAAATGAAATGTGCAGAAAAGGCATTGAAATGTGATGGAGAAGTGTCAGAAATGGTTTTATTTCATGAACCGTTGAATTTTATATCAATAATTTCTATTATTTACAAGTAGAAATTCATCAGGTTTTTTAGTCACATCTCAGCTGTAGTAGTTAGTGGGGGACCTCAAACAGACCGCCTGTGGTTTTCAGAGGGATTTTTAAAGACGTTTTTGCTAATGATATATAGTAGTGATGATTAATTACAGATAAATATTCATTGAGATGTCCCATTAGCCTTTATTCCTGGAGTAGCCGTTAAAGGATGACCTGCAAGGCGTGTTAAACATTCCCATGAACATGAGTTATAGCAGTGCTTCTAAAAACTTTCCCACCTTTTGTCCAACTACAACATTTTATTCACAATTCTGTGAAAAAAAACAACTATAGACAATAATGATGGAATGAATGAGTGATAACATATTTTAAAGAATCTCATTTTGTAAATAAGTGAATGAAACAGTATTTAGTTCCTCCTGATTAGAATCATTTCTATAGTTTTTATTATTTACGTTCATCTCCCTCCTGATGTGGAACCAACACTGACCTTTGTTTTCCATTCATGTTCTAATTAAAATTATTTCTATCGTCATTTTGTGTGTTTTTTGTTTCATTTGGTGTGTTTTTGTTGTCGTTTTGGTGTGTGGTTGGTAATATTTGAATTAGTGGAGTATTTTATTTCACTGGACCAAAGCTGTACGACCTACCAGTAAAACGATCAGTAGGGGTCAAAGTTCATGACGTCATTAAAAAATAATAATAATAATACTTTTTTCCCTATAACTTAGCCACGAATTGAGATGCAGTAATCAGACTGGTACCATTGAACAACATTTCCTTTCAATGTGTGACCTTGACCTTCACCCAAGGTCATATTTAAGGTCAAGGCCAGTCTTCTGTTTTATCTGCATTATTGCTTTCAATTTAATTTGTAAAAAGAACAAACTTTTCAACAAATCCAGATACAGGTTGTCATTTTTAACATTTTTTTCAAATTGCCAAATATGTATTCGCCTCTCTGTCTCTCTAAAGTACCCCTAGGGGTACACGGATCCCCATTTGAGAAACACTGATGGATGAAAATTACCTCAGGTTACAATCTTTTCTAAGATATTTCTTTTTAACTGTGTATTAACGTGCAGCTCTGTTGTGTGTTCAGTGTGTTCCTCTGACTACACAAAGGTACATCTTATATCTCTATCCGTTCTTACATCACCTCTCCTCAAAATTTCACTGGTTTGACCTCATTTTCTACAAACAACATCAGAAGTCTTCCAGCGGTGAAAACAATAGCACGGCTAACATGTTTTTTTTTTCCTCTCCTCCAATTAGATTGTAGCGGCGCGTTGGGCGCTCTCAGCTCGTTGCTGGGAGGAGACGCTGATGAAAACTAATGCTGTGATCCTGCACACTTATTGCCACCTGACTATTAGATTGTGCCCTGGTCTCATGTACGGGGGGCCAATGGGCTCGTTGGCTAACCGCGTTAGCCGGCCCGTGTTATTGCTTTATGTTCTTACCCAGAGGACACTTTCAACCACAATCAGCCGCAGTCACACAAACACATTCACATCCTCCTCTACGCAAACAGAAAACTAAAAGGGGGAATTAGGCTTTTTTAATCTTTCACCGAGCAATAAATAAATAATAGATGAAATATTAAATTATGAAAATCGGAAATCAAATAAATAATATTAACAAATAATTGAAACAAATAAATCTAACAAAGCAGCAAAATAAAAAAAAACAGACTACATCATGTGAAGTCACTGAGCATTTAATTGCGACCTATAAGGCTGCAACAACTAATTGATAACATCGATAAAAATCGACTATTAAAAGCATTGGCTACAAAATTATTTATCGATTTGTGATTTATGTCACTGACTGTGACGCAGACCCGCTTGATTCACCTGCAGAGCTTTGTGTGTGTGCATCACGAGTGGTGTTTGTGTGTGTGTGCATCACGAGTGTCCGTGTGTGTTCGCAGAGTGTTTGTGTGCGTGCACCACCAGTGTTTGTGTGCACATACAAGTGTTTGTGTGTGCACTGTGACGACCCAAAGTGGGTGTGGTTGCAGGTGTGTTTGTCTCTGTGTTGTCTGTCTTCTTCTTTTCACAGAGCTAACGACTCAGGTGTGTGTGGCTGCTTGGAAGGCGTGGCCTAACCATTAAAATCACCTGAGGACTCACCCTCCAGCTCTCTCTAGCTCCGTTTGGCCTGGTTCTCACTGGTTGTGGCAGCTCCTGTGGCAGGATTATTGTTTGTTGCCCCAATGTCTTGGGGAGTAAACGCTAATGCAGACATTTATCTACCTCTTGTTGTTTTATTCTTGTCATGGTCTCAGTCAATCTGTGACAGCACGCACCACAAGTGTTTGTGTGCGCTAGGAATGTGCGATATTTCATCGTTTATGATTTATCGTCAAAAACATTCTCACCTGTAAGAATATGTCGAACAATAAATTAGCGAGGGCCGCGGGCCATTTGTCTCTCAATCGAGCCAAGAATGCCCCAAACAACCTTGTTCCACGGGCCAAAACAGCCCGTTTGTTGTCCACAACTTAGTATTCTCTGGAGCAGAATGCTGTTTACGGAAGCTCTGCCGCGGAACCTTCACGGTGAGAAGTGCCACCGCCCCTCCCCCCCCACACACTGTGTGTGTGAGACGTGCTCGTCTCAGCTACCTGAAGCTGCCGTGCTGCGATACATCATGGATTTCTACTTTTTTAAAATAGTTAGTTTGTTATGAGCTAATTATGAACTGGAAACTCAACAAAAGCTAACTATGCTAAGCTAACACAACGACACGCAGACTGGGTTAAGAGCTAATGCTAACCACTCCATATAACGAATAGATTAAAAAAACACGTCTTACTGTCATAAAACCACAGAGAGCCACCGATCTGTTTTTGGTCAGATTTAACACTTGTATGAAAGGATAAAAGCTAAACATGTCACACACGTGAAATAAATGTTAGCATAAATAATAATAATGTCTCTATTCATCCGTCCCAACTTGTGAAATGCAATTTTCTAAATTGTATTTCATGTGTTCACAAGACAAAGTTGGTCCCATTAGACTAATGTACAGTAACTATTGAGATTATTACAATAAATATGCTGAATGATTAAATCATCAGCTTGATCTGGTTTAATTATAGGAAATCAGAGAGTTATTTATTATTCATAACTTTATGTAACTCATTATCAAATGTGAAATAAACAAGATTCATCAGCAGTAAAAACATTATTGGAGTTCTATTTCATAATATTTCGTGAGATGTCTCACTATGGGATGCAACCTCTGTTGCATTATTTAAATCTGCCAATCCTGATTGGTCGGTGAAGCGCGTCAGTCCGCTAGGGATCCACCCACCTCCTATAAAAGGAGAAAACGGACAGACGCGCACCATTCAAACAAGTCCTCTCAGCTAATTTCCTAATTCATTAATTTCTCAATTTAACTGTCCACAGGCGAACTCCTTTTCCTGCCCCATGCGCAAGTCGGTCCTTTGTCTGGGCTCTCACAAAAGTGTGTAGCCCGGCTCCAGCTCCTGATACTGCAATTTCCTAGTTTCGACCACCAGTGAACGGCTGCCGTCTCAAAATCCAAAGCTATCCTCGATGTCTGAGACAGTCCAATACACGCTGGCCTGCATCCCTGCTAGGACCTGCTCTCCTGACTGCATCACGCGATGATGGAAGCTACTCGTTGAGGTAGTGCGCCCCTGGAAGGACTGTCTATTCATCTCTCGACTGTGAGGCGATGTAGAGCCTCGGACTGCTTCGCATGGTGGAGCTTCTTGTTGCAGCTTACCTGCTCCCTCGACAGCCTGCTATGTCCCCTCTAAGGCCCGTGTTGCTGTCCAGATCCAGAACGAACCATCTCCAGTCAGACCTGTCCGGTAGGACATATGCGGCCGCTGCTCTCTCAGTCAGGGTGCTGATTGTCCTCTCTCTCCTTACTGCCTGTCAGGCTGAACTCTGAGGATTTTGCCCTGTCTCGGGACAATGTAACGATGGAGGAAATATCGACGGTTGAGTCTCCGCACCCGCAGGCTATGGGAAAGGTGATGAGCAATATGGTTGTCCAGGAACGTTGTTCCCCAAGGGAATTTTGGCTCGCCCACCTGGCCCGGGAACCCTGCAGCTCCGGCAGGTGCTGCTGCGCCAGCACAACCTGCTCAGCGCACGCAGTCGAGGAAGAAGAAAAAGACTGCCTGACCACTTTCTTCTCCTCTGATGACGAAGCTGATATTCCCTTGTTTTCCAGCTTTATCTCCTTTGCATTTACCCGTGCATTTTCAGGTTGTGTTCGCCCCGTCCTCCCCTCGGCCAAGGCTTGGCCCTCTGCTGTTCAGGAGAGACAGACTGGTTCTGCAGGATGTTCGGCTGTTGTCCCCCATGCATGTCGACAAGCACGCACCCACACACATGTTCAAAACAGAGTGATGAGTTCATCGCTCACACCCCTAGGCCAAAGGCACATCATGTGAAAGAGCAGTGTGTGCTCACCCCTGGGGGTGTTGCCCTGTTTCATTGGCAGGGGGCACCATCGCGCTGCGGATGGACCTTCTTGCGGCGTACGGTCCGTATGGATGTTGTGCGGGCGGCCTCCAAAGGGGACCTCTCTCTCCCTGAGGATGGAGGGATGGAGAGCACTCGCGGCTCCGCCTTGGGTGTTGCAGACGATACTGAAGGGTTACAGGCTGCAGTATGCGTCTGTCCCTCCCCGATTCGCCGGCATAATTCATTCTCAGGCCCACGAAGAGTCGACCCATGTATTACAGAAGATCACCTCCCTGCTGGTCCCTCCTGCTCGGTGTCGGGAAAGGTTCTAATCCAGGTACTACGGGCCCTGAACAGGTACCTCAGGTAATTCACCTTCAGGATGCTCACGCATTCCTCCCTACTGCGTCTGGTGCGACAGAGCGATTTGTTTCACGTCTGTTGACCTCAAAGATGCGTATTTCCACATTCCAATATATTCTTTCCGGGGGGTGTGTTACAAATACCGTGTTCTCCCGGTCTCTCGGCCTCTCTTTGAGCCAGTGGGTGTTTGTGCGCTGCACGGATGCTGTGATTGCTCTTCTGAGAAAGCGGGGCATTCACCTGGCTATGTACCTGGACGATTGGCTACTTTTGGCACAATCAGAAGTGGAGGCCAGGGCGCACACGCATTCTGCTGGATCACCTGTCAAATCTGGGATTCATGGTGAATGCGGCAAAGAGCATGTTGTCCCCTACACAGGAAATCATTTTCCTGTGTCTGTCCCTGCGTTCAGTACCATTCACCGTGTATCTTTCACTGGAGCGGGTGGAGACGTTCGGGGCGTGTTTAAAGTGGTTTCGAACAGGCAAATCTGTTCAGTTCAGACTGTCTTCATTTACTCGGGTTGATGGCATCAGGTGTGGGTGGCCTCACATGGGCTCGATCCTGTGCGTCATGGCGCACGGAGGGTCTTGGTTACGCCTGAGTGCGACGCAGCTCTACGCCGCTGGCGTGCCTAGGGCTTCCGGACAGAGGGGGTGCATATGGGCATCATTACGTTCAGGAAGGTGGTCTCCACCGGAGCCGTTGTGGTTCTACTTGCTCGAACAAGGAGAAGCTGTGCTTGTTTTGAATGATGCGTCTGTCCGAGTCCTCCTTTTATAGGAGGTGGGTGACTCCCTTGCGGACGGACACGCTTCACCAGCCAATCAGGATTGGCAGATTGAAATAATGCTTCTGAGGAATGCAGACAGAGGTTGCATCCCATAGTGAGACATCTCACTCATATTACTCAAAGAACCGGGGTTATATACAAGTTATTTGTGCTTTTTATGTACTTTTTTTTTTAGGAAAATTTAATTTCAAGTGAGGATAGAAATAAATTACATACAATAACAGTAATAGTGATCCACATGCACAAATATATTCCACAAAATATCAGCTCATAAGCTTTTTGAATCAGCAGTAATTGTAGCCTTTTTTAATGTGTCGAGTATTGACGTATTCAGATCTATTTGTAAGGAACCTGTTTACACTAAGTTGTGAATTTTTTATTTATTTATTGTTTTTATTTATCGTGATTTTTATTGTTATAGTGATAGGGATAATTTTTTTTGTCAATATCGCTCATCCCTAGTGTGCGTGCACCACAAGTGTTTGTGTGACTTGCGTGTTTGTTTGTGCGTGAGAGACTTTTATTTCCTTTTAGTCATCTTAAGCAGGGTCTAAATGTGCTTTATAGACAAACTGTTTCTAAAAAAGATCTGATTAATCGATTCATTTATTGACCGATTATTATTATTAAAATTTCCTTGTTCATCCATAACAGTACAACTTAAATCTACTCTTTAATTGTATACTGGTTTTAAATGACGCTTTTATTTTGACATGCAGTTTTGTATAGTTATAATTTTCTTTTTATTGTTATTATTTATTTTGTTTCCTCATCAGAGTTTAAAACCAATATTTTTGGGAAAAAATGAAAAAACATTTCTAGAAACCTGCTGTGGAAAAGATGGAATTAAAAAAAAAAAGAAGATGGATTTCATCAGGCCCTAATTTAACAATAAATGGTCCAATCATGACCAGTTACTAGAAATAATGTAAAATGTAATGTAAATATAACTTGTAAACAGTAGTATTTAATATTACTGTATGTACATTGTTTATGTATATGTATGTATAGGTGTATATATGTGTATGTATATATAAGTATCTCATTGATAAATTGGTTATACTGGTAATATAACGGGTAGGATTAAATAAGTCACTTTTTCCTATACAGTACTCCATTTTTTGAACGTGTAAATGTTTTTATTGAAATCTTCTTACTCTGTGGAAAATAACTTGTTTTGTGACATTAGTTTTATTTTATATGTATTGTTTTTGTTTTTACATGTTCAAAAGTAAATAAATCCAATTGTTTTTTGTTTGTTGAAATTCTTGCAATAAAGAAATAGTGAGATTTAAAAATGCAACATAACTGCATCGGTGCTCTCTCCTACATCACTGTACATTTACTGAGAGATATTTGTAGTATTTTTCAGACTTTTAGGTGCCCTTCCTTTTCTCAGTATTTAACTCCAACCTCTGATCAGTGGTGCCTTCACAGTCTCTCCATCAGAGCGAAGGTTCCTCCTCCTCCTCCTCCACAGGTCGGAGGAGCTGAAAACGAACCGACAGCCTGGCTCTCTAAAAACACACCTGAGACGACTGCCGGAGGGCGACCTTCAGTCAAACGGTTGTTGGTTTCAGTCCCAGGGACATCACGGCTGCTGAGACCCCGACCAGCTTTTAATGGTGTCAGGAAAAGACGAGGGTGACCCGCCGCCCGCGGCCCACACGCCGCTCACACCGCTAACAGGAGTTTCAGCTACCGGAGCGAAGACGGGACTGTGTGACATTCAGGGCCATCACACACACTCACACACACACACACAAGCACACACACACGTGTCAGCCTTGAGAACTGCTCATCTCCTCTTTTCATTATCCCAGCTCCTGGTGAAGGACAGCAGAGCTTTTACCCACAATGCACTGTAACTGCTCAACTGCCACAGACTGAGAGGAGCTTCAACTTGTTTCTGAAGAGAAACGTGTCACACAAACCTTAGTGTAACGTGTCGTAGGTTAGCATTAAAGCTGATCTTCTGAGTCAACAAAAAACATAAAGACAATAAAATTACTATAAATAACGCAGCTTAAAGCTGAATGTATCATTCTTTTGAAATCCAAAAAATATGTCTTTTACTATGGTCTACTGCCGGTGATAGTTCATATTCATCAATGTATATAAGTCCCGCCTTCGTCCTAGAGACCCCAATACAAATGGAAACATGATCGTCCAGCCAATAGGCTTCGACTTCCTGTTTTTGAGACTGTCAATCAAAGTGAATGTGGAACTGGCAGCGCGTCACAACAGCAAACATGTAAATATGATTTTGGCTCTTTCCTGACCCATAGACCTATATCAATGTGACCCGATGCAACCTTGTTATGTTACATGATACGCGTGCGAAAAAGTAGAGGCGTGGCTTCAGGTTGATTGGCAAAGGCAGGGGGAGAAAATGGAGCTGTTGAGGGTGGGACATCGAGACGTTTCTCAGAAACTCCAGATATCAGCTTTAAAGGATTCAGAAGATTTAAATGCCCATTCAGGTTGGAACGAAGGTTGTCAACCCAGGGTTAGAACCCCATTTGGGCTCAAGAGACACTAGGAGTGGGTCGCCAGATAGCTTCGAGAAACTAGGAATATTTTCTGACCAATTTGAGCCCATTTTTGCTTATTTTTACCAATTTTCTACAACTACACCAAACTCACCATATTTTAATCTTTTTCTTGCCATATTTTTGCTCCTTTTAATGTATTTTGCTACATTATTCCCATTTCTGACACTTCTACATCACATTTCAATGACTTTTCTGCACATTTTTCTCCACTTTCCAGACATTTTCAGCACTTATAAACCCTTTCACCACTTTTACACCTAATGTCACATATGTTGACCTATTATTGTCACTTTTAACCTCTTTTCACCATATTTCACGCTTATTTTTTTCTCTGTGGTTTTTAAAATCCTATTTCACCACCTTTTCAACCATTTTTGGTCACTTTGAACCCATTTCATTTCTGATTAAAACCAGGATTTGCATTTTTAACTATAATAATAAACGTTCATGGATAACAGTGGATACACATGACTGTTCTTCAATGTTCATGTCTGTGTTCAACCACCTTCAGCTACAGTGGGGGTCCCCGCTCTCTGGAACCTTTATTTTGGGGGTCGTGGGCTGAAAAAGTTGAGTGTTCATCTAATTTAGATTTCACTGCTATGCAGACGATGCCTAGTTAAATGCTGAGATAGGTAAGGGCTGACTGAGTTGATCAGGTTCACGTTCTCCCTGTGTGTGGTTGTTTGTGAATGTTATCGTGTCCGACGCCGCACACACTCATCCTGCTGTCTCGGCCGGCGGCGCCGTGTTCATCTCAGTCGTTCTTTAATATTTCATCTTCAGTGCCATGATGTGCACGGCGCGGCTCAGCTGCACCTCAGAAATAAAGACGAACACACTTTTATTATTCTTGGTTTTTCTCTCCCGCGCTGGGTTTCATCTCTGAATTATTAACATCAGCACAAACCTGACGACACACGTTCGTTCACCTCACACAATCAGAGGCTCATTAATTAATCACGGTGCCCAAATCAGAATTATAGATTTTAATTGATGAATTATTCACAGCTCTGCTTTTTACAAACAACTCATCGATGTGTTTGTTTAAAAAAAAAAAAAAAAAAAGTCTGAGTGAAAGTGAGCCAACTTCTCCCACGGAAACATTCAGCGATGCTCGGAACGGCTGCAGCGGTAGCGAGACCTGAGCTGAGACCTTCTGCCTGTGTGTGTGTGTGTGTGTGTGTGTGTGTGTGTGTGTGTGTGTGTGTGTGTGTGTGTGTGTGTGTGTGTGTGTGTGTGTGTGTGTGTGTGCGTGCGTGCGTGCGTGCGTGCGTGCGTGCGTGTGTGGGTGTGTGTAAAGACAAACAGAGAGATTGCGTTGGCTGAATAAAGGTCAGAGTGTCTCCGTCTGCTCTCTCACATGAGACACAGTGAGAAGGAAACATTCACCACTTCATCTCAAAGTGACACACAAACACACACTGACCTAACACCTCCACCACCACACACATGTTCCCCACCACGGGAGCGTTTCCTCTCCGTTGCTACTGATGTTTTATTTACCAGTAACCTATGAAGCAGCGGAGTCTCACACTGTAATATCTCTCTCTCTCTCTCTCAAGTACCACCTATTGTGTCATTGCGTACCCCTACGGGTACACGTACCCCCATTTGAGACACACTGGACTAAGTGACTCTAGTACGGTGTACATTGTAGTTCATCCTCAGGTCTCAGAATCAGGTAACAGGAAAACATTATTATGACAGGTCTCGTGCTGCAGTCATCAAATATTTTTGTAATCGAGTATTCTGTCAATTTTTCTATCAATTAATCAAGTAATCGGATTAATTACACTTTCGTGTTTATAAACAACTATATCAATATCAATAGTGTGTTACAAAATATGGAAGACCTCTTAAAATGAGCAAACAATTGTCAGTTATTCCTCAAAAGTGCATTCAAAATATTTTTCAAAACTACAACTGAACAGTATATATTCAACCTCTTTGCTTAGGTTTATCATAATAAAATGTCAAACGGGTGTAACCACTACTGTAACCATCTGGTCAGACCTGCAGCTTCCTCCACAGCGCATGAGGATCCCATCTAAACACAGCTATTCATACACCGCTGTGATGTACTGTGAGGACAAAAAAATAAGTAAATCTATATGTTAATGAATGCAGCTTTGTCCATATTTGGCATTTATTTATCATTTTTGAATAAATATTGTTTAGTTTGTTTATAGTTTTTTTTTTGGCTCCTTTTTATAGCTTTTGTCATTTGGTGTATTTTTCTGTAATGTATGTTTTTTGGAGACATTATGTGTATTTTTTAGGGATGTCACGATACAACTCTTTCATTTCCGATATATCGATATTGCAACCTATCGATATTGATCCGATATTAGCATGAATCATACATACTTTTTTTTTTTTTTTTTTTTTTTTTCTCTGTCTATTTTCTTAAATAAAATAATAATAATGACTTATTTTGTAGTGTGGAATGTTAGAAAGTTTGATCAAGTGATGTCACTCAAACAGAATATCTACAGTATTCTACAATTGAATAAAATAAATAAATAAAAAAATAAATTTTAAAATTTAAAAAAATTAGAAAATCCGGAAATTTGAATCCGGTATTTGTTTTGAGGCTAATATCAATCCAATATCCAATATCGATATCAGATCGGGACACCCCTAGTATTTTTATCTTTTTGTGTATTTTTAATATAATTATTGTTATTTGTAACTATTGTAGTGTGAGTCATTTTGTGTATTTCTGTATCTTTGGTGTAGTTTTTTGCATTTATGTTGTTTTGTGTATTTTTTGTATTAATATTTAGTTTTGTTTTTTTTTTTTTTTTCATATTTTGCTGTTTTCACATTTTGTTTTTACGTAATTTATGTTTTTTGGAGCCTTTTAGTGTATATTTACAGTTATTTTGTTCGTTTTTGTTGTCATTTTGTGTGTTCCTAGAGTCAATTTGTATATTTTTGTGCATTTCTGATGTTGTTTTGCGTACTTTTTGTATAAATATTGTTTAGTTCTTTGTTCCGTGTGTGTGTGTGCGCGTGTGTGCGTGTGTGTTTGTGTAGCGCCACACACACGTGAGAGGTGAAGAGGAAAGTTATGTGAGTGAGACTTTAGCACATTTGCCCTCTTGTTACTTGTGTTAAGCCTCATCATTATTAACTCATAAAACAGGATCAAATGCATTACCTTGTAGAAATGGCGTTCACGTGAGGACATTTTCTTGCGAATGGTCCCACGTTTTAAACACTTGTCTTTTTCACACTCCACCAGTGCTCGTCGATTAATTCAGTGCGGGTGAAACCAGAGACCGCGTACAAAGCGGCCGTGATACAGACTTTGGTGACATGAATTAAACGAAGGTAGAGACTTTGCCTCGAAGCTTTTTTGTAATCGTATTATTCGAGTTATTCGAGGAATCGTTTCAGCCCTAGACACGTCCTCAGGCTTCAGAATAAAAGTCATCAGATTCAATGACCTCAAGCCATAAAACACGACATGGTGTTTTATTTTGAAGGTTAATGTTCAGTTTCTCATTATCATACATCCTCTATCTGTCACATCAGCACATTTTAGTGGTTACAGAAAGCTTAAACCATCTTTTCGTCTCTGCTCAGTTTTTTAAAGGTTTATGGTTCCCTCAGTTTCTCCTTTAAAGCCTGATCTAAAAAGTCACACAGACAACGAGGGGGCGTGTCCACTGTGTCGGGTAGGTCGGAGCGTGTAAAGGAGGTGGAAAGAGGCGACGCATACCTTTACAGGACAGACGCATCGTTCAGAGTGAGAAGAGACGTCAGGCGGATAATGAGACGGATAAAAGCTTGATCTCAGGAATCATTTTCTTCTTTGGCAGCACAGCCTCAAGTGGGAAAGCGTTAATCAAAGGTTAGAGCCAAATAAACTTTGTTCAAAGATCCTTTTTCTCTCAAACGCTGACGACTGAGCGGCAGAGAGAAGAAATCCAATTATTTTTCCCTTTTATCACTTCAGTTGTTACAAATACGAGGATCGTGCTGAGAGCGAACATAGTTTAGCTTTATAATTGCTGTATTACCACCTGCCATTTCAGCTCCAACCGGAGAACAGGTTCACCTGGAGAGCAGGGTCTTCACTGACCTTTGACCTCACGATATTTGGTAGAGCTGTGAGACGTCCTCACTGCAGAGATCATCCTGGACTTTAAGAACCTTAATGACTTTAACAAGTCCTGCCAAAGGAAACAAGAGTTAGTGAGTGACCAGATAGCACAGCCCTGCCCATTTAACCTTTGACCCTGCACAGCCAGTGCCACTATGTGCTAAGGTAGCCAAACAAATAGGACTGGTCGCTACATGTTAAGCTAACCAAAGATGCAAGACTGATCGCTACGTGCTAAGAAAACCAAAACATGGGAGTGATCACTATGTGCTAAGTAAACCAAACATGTGGCAGTGGTCACTACATGCTAAGCTAACTCAAACATGTGCGACCGGTGTCTGTGTGGAGTTCTTTCCCAGTCTCAGAAGAAGGACGCACAACACAATGCACAAAAAGACAACAAAAAAGTAAAAGAAAAGAACACTCCAAGGACATGAAATGAAAAATATTAACAGAAATACAAAAAAAACCTTGAAAATAACACAAACAAAGCTAGAACAAAACAACTTTACAAATACACAAAATGATTACAAAAACCACACAAAAAGCAGTAAAACTACACATACTGACAAAAACATACAGACATTACTCAACTCAGAAACAGTAGAGGAGGAGGAGACATTTTTCATCTTTCAGTTAATGTGCCTTCATGGATAAGATTATTGATTAAAGCTTCTCAGATCAAAGCTCAGGCTCTCAGTCACTGACCATCACACACACACACACACACACACACACGCACACGCACGTACACACACGTCTTCGCTGTTTGTGCTCCTTGTCTTTCCATGATTGTGATCCACGGGAACACTTCCTACCTGCAGATGCTGCTTTCTGCAGCTTTCCTTCAAACTGCAGATAATGACCATGCAAACATGTTGACATGTCGCATGTTTACTCGCTCAGCTCGGGAACAAAACTCCTCCAGGAAAAACTGTCAGGATGGATTTCATTCACACGCGGGAGGGAAAAAAAAAAAAACAAGGACGAGCAAAGTTTGAAATTCTCACGCAGGGTGAAAACTTGATGTTTTTTCCCCCAAAAAAATGAATATTCGGACTGGAGGAGAAACCAATAACCTGCCCACGTCTGTTTGTTAGATGTTGAATTTTCTCTGGGCGGCCTGGAAAGAGCCGCGAGCGACGGAGAATATGAAAAGAACAACATCAACAAAACGAGGGATGGATTTTACTACGAGGGCGAGAATGAGAAACGACATAATAAAGCGATTCTATTAAAAAACCATCTGACCGTTAATAAAAGTAATGATTTGATGAGAGCGTCTCGTCACTGAGCCGGAGGCGGCCGGCTTTTATTTCTTTGCGGAGGAGAGAGAGAGAGAGAAAGAGAAAAAAGAGAGAGAGGTGACATGGATACAATTGCAGCCTCTCCCGTCTCTGACTTAATGAGATTTGCTGCTGCTGCTGCTGCTGCTGCTCAGGTATTATTTGTTGTTGGGGTGATGATGGGACGACTGGATAAAGAACACGTCTACCAGCCGGGCGTCCACTTTCTCATCAGGTGAAAGCGTATACCGGCGCCGGCTTGTGTCCGTCCTTGCCGTGTGTTTGGGTTTACATCTCCGCTGCATAACACCACGACGGAAGCACACACACACAAAAACAAACTCAGCCGCAGCAGATGGAAATATTAAAAGGTCCTCCACACACAGCACACACGATTTATGATTCCCACGCTGTGTGCAGATGTTTGGTGAGTGAGAGCCAACGAGATGATTTGATATTTGACCCTTTAGGTGCCATCAAACGAGAGTAATGCGACAGAATAAAGTCAAAGAGTCCCCTACGCCCCGTTTTCAGCAACGTGGGGGGGTTTTCTGTTGTTTTTTTTCTTTTTTAATCGACACAGTCATAATAATTGTTGCACACTTGGACTCAAAATGGACTTCCAGTCGTGCACATATTGTTTTAACTCTCTTTTTAATCTGAATAACCCAGAAACTCATACATCAGTCACACCGTCTATTTAATACGGGCGATTTGCTCGGATGCTGCCGTCTTTACCGAAGGACCCCTGCAGCCACATAGCTGCCCCCGACGCTGCCTGTGTGCTTCCTCCTCATAATTACCGTCCAATATAAACAGTGATGTAGCGACACAGGAAGCTGCTTGTCATGTTCATAACTCACAACGGATCATTCTACATGTGCACGCACCGATGTAAATAGTTGAAACGTGTTGGGGCTTAAAAAGACATCGGCTTGATTCTGGGTGGATAGGTTCGGGCTGGGTGGACGCCGGTGGCGAGGCCAGAGAGTAGAGGGGGAGTGCCACCAACGCAGCGAGGAAGGCTGAGCGTCGGGCCTCCATCGGCGGGGAGAGGATATATATATATATATATATATATATATATATATATATATATATATATATAAAACATATAACTATGTTCATTATCACCTTCACCAATTCAACAAATAACCTTTAGCTTTAAAGTAAGGCTGGAACAAAGATTAAAAAAAAAATGTAAAAAAAACAACTTAAGCTTTACTTCACTAAATTTCAAAATTCAACATCACTCACGCGCCACGCGATCCCCCTAAGCTGTAAAAAACTCTTTGTGAGAACCCTGAAAGACCATTACTCTGATGGGAGTAAACCAGAGTGCACAAGAAATCATGCACGCTGCAATTAAAGCACATGGAGCGTGTGCGTCTCCAAGAACATGCATGGATAATAAATAAAGCTAAACAGCTGATTTTCATCAATAATTTCAAGAAGCATAGGGCAGGATGAATAAATCAGACGCCACAGTGACACGACGGCCGCTAGGGTAACTGCAGTCATCAGTCAAACCTCTTCATAGTGCAGCCGATGCTGTTACACGGTTATTTATTCACTCATTGTTAACGTGACTGTTTGCATTCAGCGTCAAATGATGTCACGTCCTGAGGACTGAGCGGGAAATTCAGACCATGAATCGCAAAACATAATGTATCACACAGTCTGTTCAAGACAATAAGGTGTGTGTGTGTGTGTGTGTGTTCATTCTTTTTTGTTTTGAACCCTCCATTACCCATTTGCATTAAATCACTTAAATTGAATGTTTATTTTTCACAAATCCTACCCAATGCTCCTTTAATTGCACTTTGTGATTTAATAAGAACATATTAAATTATGACTCTCTTTCAGCAGCCCAGTCAGTTACAGGCCTGTAAAATATTATTTAATCTATGTATTTATTTTATTTTATATTGTGCATTGTTGGAATGTCAGTGCTAAATTAATAATTACATATTATTTCATAAGTTATTTATTCTTTGAAGTATTAATATTAATTTATACAATTGTATTGTTTTAATTTTAGTGGTTAATATACTTTCAGAGACATTAAATGCAACACACAAGTATAATGTGCTAATATTAGCCTGATGTTAGCATCATTTTTAAATGTCACTAAAACATCTCACAAATGTAAGACGTGTGTGTGTGTGTGTGTGTGTGTGTGTGTGTGTGTGTGTGTGTGTGTGTGTGTGTGTAAAAGCAAATAATGCTAGCGAAGTCAGTCAGTTAGCTGCTAACAGCACGTGCTAACATATTAGCGCTGATGCTAAAACAAACAAAAAGACTAAAATAAGTATCTTAAACTAAACCAAAGCATCATAAAACTCTGATACATTGTTTATACACGTTCACAAACGCGTCACATGCGCTGGCGTCACCTCGTGCGCACAAACAATACCTTAAATAAACAATAGAGCGCGGGAGTCTCTGACCTTACCTGGAGGAGCGGAGATATGACGTCAGATTGGCGCATGCGCACAGGCCCCAGTTGCTCGGGCAACCCACAAAGGTCGTCCCTCCCCAAACTCACACAAACACGGAACAAAATGCTCATTTAACACATTTTAAATGTTTTACACAGTTTTCTACTTTTGTCATCCTAATATTTAGGTTATTTATGTTTTTTTTTTTTGAGGAAAATTTGTGACTTTTTATTCCAGTTTTTTTTTTTTTTTCTTTTTTTTTTATATATTATTATTATTATTGTACATCATTTTGTGCATATTTTGGGACCAAGCTTTACATTTCAAACGAGTGTCGTGCCTTTTGTATCGTACTTTGTAATTTTGGCTTTACTTGCATTTATTAGTTGTTGTTTTTCTTAAGTTGTTTCTGCTTCATTTTGTGTTTTTTGTGCTTGTTTTTTATTTTTATTTTTTACTTTTGTGTGATTTTGAATTATTTGTTGTGTTTTTTGGCTAAAGTGAACATTTTAGCTCTATTTTGTTCATTCTGTGATAATTTTTCGATAATTTTGTGCATATTTTGGCACCAATTCTTTACTTTCCGAAATGTTTTTGCCTCGTTTTTGTTTTTCATCGTACATTATTTTTGCATCGTTTTGTGTATTTTTCGAATCTTGTGATCATTCTTTGGTTTGTACGTGGAACTCTTTTCTTTCGGGTAATTTTTGTGATATTTTTGGATCCATATTCATCTTCCTCTGATTAAATTTTATTGTTTTTTGCACATTTTGGCATCAAGTTTTACATTTCAAAATTATCATTTTTCTGCTTTTTTGTGTTTTTCATCATACTGTAATTTTGCATTGCATTCTAATCGTGATCATTCTTTGGCTTTTACATGGGACTATATTCTTTTGGGTTATATACCAATATTTTTTGCTCTATTTTGGTAATTATCTGATTATATTTAATCAGTTTGTACATATTTTGGCATCAAGTCTTATATTTCGATATGTTTTTGCTTCTTTTTGTGCCAACTATTGTAGTTTTTTTTTCGTGTTTGCGCATAGTTGTGTAGTTTTGTGCTCGTTTTCTATCATCTTGTGCATATTCAGGAACCAAGTTTTCTTTTCAACTGTTTTTCTGTATTTTTTCTAATGTTGTGATCATTCTTTGGCTTTTATGTAGGACGGTTTTCTTTTTTTGGGTAATTTTGTGATTCTTTTTGTTGCATTTTGTTCATTCTCTGATCATTTTGTGCATATTTTGGCATCATTTTGTGCATATTTTGGCATCATTTTAAACATGTTTTTGCTTCTTTTTGTTACTGTTGTTGTTTCTGCATTTTTATTTTGTTGATGTGTAGTTGTGTTGCATGTGTTTTTTGTGTTAATTTTGTTCATACTTTGTGCTCTGCTTTCTGATTATGTATGTGTGCTTCAGTCCTTCTAACGGAGGAGGAAGACGAGGAATGTGAAGGTGTAAAAATGGCGCTGGTTTGAATGGGCGCGGCCGGCGTCCTCGGCGGGAGCGTAAAGTGTAATTATGAGAATGTGTGATTTGTGGCTGCAGGACGTCTGTCCAGCAGATCTGTACAAATGAAAAGCCCGAAGTCAGTTTAAAAATGCAGGAATAATTACAAACTAATTAAGGTAGTGTGAACTGTGCGGCCTGGCCGTGATTAAAACACTGGCTGCGCTGCAAACGGACGGAGGAGAAGTCCACAGAAGAAGAAAAAAGACTGGGTTCTATTTCAGACTTCTAGCTTTTAAAGTCTGTCTGAAAGAAACATGAATATTTTTATAATTCAATGAGTGTCATTTATATCTGTAGGAGTCTGCAGACACACACACACACACACACACACACTCCTATTTCTTGTCGCTGTTTTACAGCTTCTTTATATTTTTGCTTTTTTTATCATTCTCGGTATCGTGTAGATTTTTCTATTTTTTTTGGCATTAAATGTATATAATTTGAATGTGTGCATTTGTTGGTACTTTTTTCTGTCTTTTTGGTTAATTGTTCTGTATTTTTGGTGTTTTGTGAATTTGACTTTTTTGTAATTTTTTATTAAAAACCAAAATATTATGTATGTTGAGTACATCAATTTTTTAAAATCCTTTTTTCCTCCTTTTTTTAGGTTATTATAATGATTAGATATTTTTTGTAAATGTAATGTATCTTTATGGACTAATCTGCATTTTATTCTTCCTTTTTTCTTCTCAACATTTGTCTTTTTGTGTTTTTTCCTCCTAAATTTGTGAAGTTTATTGCTTTTTGATCATTTGTTTGTAATATAATCTGGAACTTTCATCTTTTGAACTTTGTTGCTTTTATATTTAAATACATTTCTGCTCCTGTGTTCTTTTTCTTTTCCTCGGTCTGACTTTTGTTTCATTTTCAGTCGCACATTCTTCTGTATTTTAATCTTTCCGTCGTCATTTTCCACGACCCTGACTTCTTCTTCGTGTGTCTTGAAGTCGCCTTTTAGAGCAGATCAATGGGGAACGTCGGGAATTCTGCTTCTGTGGAAAGACTCCCACACCAAAAATATCAAAACCTTTATATTCATTGATTAGGAAGCTCAACAAGGTAATCAATAGATAGGAATAAATCAGATGATAGATATTTGTTTATAATGTATTTTACAGCTGATTTAGGACCTGTTAGCATTAGAGATGCTAATGCTAACGGATAAGTTAACTTTAATTAGGTTATTTATTTCAGGATCAGTAAATGTGATTAATTGTAATTAAACTTTAGTAATTGAGAATGTAATTGTAATTGATTTTCTGAGGATACAAAATAATTGTAATTGGAAAAATGCTGCTCACTGTAATCGTAATTAAACATGGGTAATTGAAAACGTAATTGTAACTGAAAAATGTAATTGACCCCAACCTTGTCATTGGTCAAGTGTCAAATCAAAAAGTGTGTAAGTTTCATCCAAACTTGTTCATTTTTAAATCCAAGTTAAAGGCTTTTCTTTTACTCTGCTGCGTATGACTGACAGTAAGATTTTTAAACATGTTATTGTTGATGTAATGTGTTTGTTGCTGATTTTAAATGTTTTTATTGATTTTAAACGTTTTTATTGATTTTAAATGTTTTTACTGCTGATTTTAAATGATTTTCCTATTGATTTTAAATGTTTTTACTGCTGATTTTAAATGATTTTCCTATTGATTTTAAATGTTTTTACTGCTGATTTTAAATGATTTTCCTATTGATTTTAAATGGTTTTACTGTTGATTTAAAATGTTTTTACTGCTGATTTTAAATGTTTTTACTGCTGATTTTAAACTATTTTCCTATTGATTTTAAATGGTTTTACTGTTGATTTTAAATGTTTTTGCTGTTGATTATAAATGTTTTTATTAATTTTTAAGCTGTTGAGTGTTTTCTGTTGCACTTTTTGATGATGTAAAGCATTGAGTGACCTTGTGTATGAAATGCTCTGTACATATAAATTTGCCTTTCCATTAAAATGATGAATTTGATGTGAGACGGACATAAATATAACTACTTGGATGAAGCACCGTGGTGGTGTGAAGCTTCATTTAGCATCAGCATGAAGATGTTCTTAAAAATCTCAAATGTTACATTCAGAGCTTAGAACTCATCACATTTAGTGCTTAACGGAGCGATAAGAAGATGTGAAGTCTTTGGTCACAGCAGGGCTCAGTGAGGCCCTGGGTTTGGGCTGACAGGCTCAGGTAACACATAGTGACAGAGCCCCGCCACTAATCCCGCTTTAGTCAGAGAGTGTCTCCCAGCTGGAGTAAATACCTGCTCACGCCTTCAGATCAGAGGATCAGAGCCCACTTTGCTGCTCCGCTCTCATCCTCATTAGCTCCATCCTTCAGACGAGCAGCGGGAACTAAAGGAGACACGAGCGGGTGCAAACATGGGGTGCGTCCCAATAGTCCCTCCTATCTCCTTTCATATCCACTGTTCCTTAATCTCGTGGATAACGTCACAGGGTTAAGGAAAGGTGTTAGAAGACTTCCTAAAGGAGTTAGGGAAAGGCCATCACGTTTGTTTTGACAATCAGACACACTTCCACTAGGTGACGTAATAATCCGACGGCCGCGAAGGTTAATGACGTCTGCCGTGGTGGAAAAACATTTCCAAAAAGACTTTTACTCTGATGAACTGGTGAATTGAAACTTTATTAAAACATTAATAAATAAAAACAAGGTTACGTAAAACATGCACATGATATGTGATTAATGAAACTAGAAGTGGTGTAATGAATCTACTGGTGTTCCTCGTTTCTTGTGATCAACTTCTGTGTGTGTTGACGGCTGCTGTTAGTGGCTAGCGGTATTATAAGTTTATTTGGATACTATTTGGACCAAAACATCATGAAACAGAACTACAGCGTGAGCAGCTTTATATGCAATGAGAATGGTTGATCACAGAAACATGAATTATGTTGAATAAAACATAATGTGGATAAAAATGTCTGTGATCCATTTTTTGTCAGTTATAATCTGATAATATGAGTTACAGATATGGGTTTTAGATTATTTATTTAAAGTTGTTCAAAGCATATATTGCATTGGTAACGTACATGATCTCTGTCCCTTGTCGGTCATCATGAGTTTCCGTAAGCGCTCGGGTGTGCGTGTCCCTTTAAATGTTGTCACTGAAATGATCCTCAAGAGAACCAACACATAAACTAGATATGAAATATATTTTAATCATTGTTAACTACATATGCCTATGTGTAAGCCATACAACTAACATGGTTAACCAGTTTTGATTTTAATTGCATTGTAAAAGTATTTTTTCTTATTTGTCCTGTTTAAAAAAAAAAAACAAGTCTGCATTTTAATTATTTTCCATTCACTTTACTTTCCTCTTGAATATTTTCTCTAAATTGTGAGTAAAACAGTGAAAATACCATAAAAGTGAATATTGGTTGAAGACATGACTTTGATTCCATTTGTTCCCACGATATGGAAAACAAAGTCATTGTTTTTAACGTGTTAACATGTTTTATTCTTTATGGATGAAAACGGGTTGTTGGGTTTTTGGTTCTGTGAGAGAATGAGAGAACACAGGTGAGATTTAACATCAGCTGATCCTGCTTCTTATTCATCTCTGCTCTTCAGGAATCACACACACACACACACGCACACACACACACACACACACAACACACACACACACACACACACACTCACACACACTAGACCTTTCTCATTTTAAAACATGGAGGGAAATGAAAGAAGCAGACGTTACTGTTTGCACACATGCATGAATAACTCATTTCTCTTTGTGTGCGTGTGTGTGTGTGTGTGTGTGTGTGTGTGTGTGTGTGTGTGTGTGTGTGTGTGTGTGTGTGTGTGTGTGCGTGTGCGTGTGCGTGTGCGTGTGTGTGTGTGTGTGTGTGTGAGGTACACAACACAACAAATATCACTGAGTTATAGAAAACAATGATTAAAGCTACATGTTATTGTGAGAAGACCAGAGAGATTCATGTTGGTGTTAGCTTAGCACGTAGCGTTGTTTAGGACTTTATGGAGTCATGGTTTCCTTCCGCCTGTTCATAGAACACATAATAAACAACGATAGACAAATGTTGGATAAATGTTGGGTTCTGACACTTTTACATCACATTTTAATGTCTTTTCTGCACCTTTTCTCCACTTTCCAGACATGTTCAGCACTTATAAACCCTTTCTATCACTTTTACACCTAATGTCACATATGTTGACCCATTATCAATCAATCAATCAATCAATCAATCAATCTTTTATTTGTATAGCACCAAATCATAACCAATGGTATCTCAAGACACTTTACAGTAGAGCAGTCTTAAGGACGGACTCTTCATTTTATGGATACACACATATGCATATATACAGTACGTATATACACATACATATGTATCCCACACCCAACATGAATTCATCATGGCGGCAAGGAAAACCTTCTGTTAAGCAGCAGGAACCTTGTGTGGATCCCATTCCTATGATGAACAGCCATCCACGTTATGCTGTGTTGGGTGTGTGCAGAGGAAAGGGTGGAGACAGAGTTGTTGAGACTCTGTAACTCCACACTAAGGATCCCACGGACCTGCAAGACAAAAGCCAGAAGGAGTACAGGAGCAAACACACAAGGGAAGAAGCAGACATAGAGGGAGTGTTTGAGAGAGGAATGGGACCCTCTCCGGTCCCTCTCTAGCCTAAATGACCTCTCTCTTAACGCCCTCTCCAACCTCTCTCCAACCGAGCATGCCAGACCCCCCCCCCACCGGCAGTCTATGCCTATTGCATCTTAATTATGAGCTATGAGCTGGTTCCTAACTAAAAGCTTTACCAAAGAGGAATGTTTTGAGCCTAACCTTAAAGGTAGAGAGGGTGTCTGCCCCCCGAACCGTGGTTGGTAGATGGTTCCAGAGAAGTGGGGCCTGATAACTGAAAGCTCTTCCTCCTATACTACTTTTAGAGACAAATGGAACAACGAGTAGTCCAGCATTTTGAGAGCGTAGTGTTCTGGGGGGATTGTATGACACTACAAGCTCCTTGAGATAGACTGGTGCCTGTCCATTTAGGGCTTTATAAGTGAGAAGAAGAATCTTGAATTCTATTTTATATTTTATGTGAAGCCAATGCAGAGAGGCTAATACAGGAGTAATGTGATCTCTTCTCCTAGTTTTAGTCAGTACACGTGCTGCAGCATTTTGAACCAGCTGAAGTGTCTTAAGCGACTTGCTCGGGCAGCCTGCTAAAAGAGAATTACAATAATCCAGTCGAGAGGAAACAAAAGCATGGACTAGCTTTTCGGCGTCGCCCTGAGACAGGATAGATCTGATTTTAGCAATGTTACGGAGATGAAAGAAGGCAGTTCTTGAAGTTTGTTTTATGTGAGAGTTGAAGGATAAATCCTGATCAAATAGAACCCTAAGGTTTCTAACAGTTGTGCTTCGTGCCAGAGTAATGCCATCTAGGGCAGTTAGGCTAGCATAGGTTTTTCTAAGGTGTCGTGGGCCCAGTACAATGACCTCAGTCTTGTCTGAGTTAAGAAGAAGAAAATTTTGGTCCATCCAGGCCCTAATGTCCTTTAGACAGGCCTCAAGTTTAGATAGCTGATTTGTCTCACCTGGCTTCATTGATACATACAGTTGGGTATCATCAGCATAGCAGTGAAAGTTAACAGAGTATTTTCTCATAACATTACCAAGGGGGATCATATAGATACAGAAGAGGATTGGACCTAGCACAGAGCCCTGAGGAACCCCGTAGCTTACTTTAGTGTACACAGAAGACCTATTATTCACATGTACAAACTGGTACCTATCAGATAGGTAGGACTTAAACCAGTTTAGGGCAGTCCCTGTGATTCCAAGTAATTCCTCTAATCTCTCTAGTAGAATATAGTGATCTATAGTGTCAAAAGCTGCACTAAGATCTAATAAAATTTAGCCACAGCACTATTGGACAGATTTCTACTCGTAACTATTTTATTGCACAGTGCGAGATCCTCTAGGATAATGTTAAAAGATATTAAAAAGTGATCTGATAGCAGAGGATTTTCAGGGTAGACTTTTAGTTCATTAATATCAAGGCCATATGTTAGAACAAGATCAAGAGTATGATTTAAACGATGAGTAGCTTCATTAATAGTTTGAAAAAAGCCAACTGAGTCTATTAGGGTCATAAAGGCTGAGCTCAGGCTATCACTATCTTTGTCCACATGGATATTAAAATCTCCTACTATCAGTATTTTATCAGAACTGAGGACTAAGTTTGATATAAACTCAGAGAATTCTGATAGAAATTCAGAATAAGGGCCTGGAGGACGGTAAATTATCGCAAATAAGACTGGCTGGCAGGTTTTTGATTTGGTATGAGATAAATTTAGAACCAGGCTTTCAAAGGAAGTGTAACTGGCCTTTGGTTTAGGATAGATTAGGAGAGAGGAATGATAAATAGCTGCTACACCACCTCCACGGCCTATGTCTCGTGGCATATGAGTATTTAAATGACTGGGAGGAGTGGCTTCATTTAAACTAACATATTCATCTTGATACAGCCATGTTTCAGTTAAACAGAATTAATCAAAGTTATTTTCTGAGATAAGGTCACTTTTAACCACATTCATTATTTGTCATGCCCATTATTTGCCAGTTTAAACTAATTATTCCAATATTGACACTTTGAACACTTTTTACCGCTTTTTTGTTTTTATCCACTCTAGTTTTAAACTTTTAACCAATTTCTGTGTTTTTTAAAAACACATTTCACCACCTTTTCCACCATTTTTAGTCATTTTTAACTCATTTTATTAGTGATTAAAACCAGGATTTCCATCTTTAAGATGACTATAATAATAATAATAAACGTTCCTGGATAACAGTGGATATTATTCAGATGAATAAATAAATGTGGTTATCACAGATTCATAGAACAATGGACCATCATTTTACTGACTTTATGGATGGACCCCAAAAATCTCTCCCCTTTATTCCCCCTTATAGATGGTCCTGTCTCCACATGACTGTTCTTCAATGTTCATGTCTGTGTTCAACCACCTTCAGCTACAGTGGGGGTCCCCGCTCTCTGGAACCTTTATTTTGGAGGGTCCCCGCTCTCTGGGACCTTTATTTTGGAGGGTCCCCGCTCTCTGGGATCTTTATTTTGGAGGGTCCCTGCTCTCTTGGACCTTTATTTTGGAGGGTCCCCGCTCTCTGGGACCTTTATTTTGGAGGGTCCCCGCTCTCTGGGACCTTTGTTTTGGGGGTCGTTGGCTGAACAGGTTGAGAACCATTGTTTGGATCCAGGTTAAAGAGTTGAATCTTTGTAACAAGTCAGGACTCATGGATTCTATGGATCATTGTGGTGAGTCTGGAGATGATGGTCTGACTGGTTTGAATCAAACTGGGATGGTGGAGGGAATGTTTGTGAGCTCAGAGGAGGATCAAACCTTTCAGCCAATCAAATCTTCTTCTTTTTCTTTTTCTTTTTCTTCTTCTTCTTCTTCTTCTTCTTCTTCTTCTTCTTCTTCTTCTTCTTCTTCTTCTTCTTCTTCTCCTTCTTCTTCTTCTTCTTCTTCTTCTTCTTCTTCTTCTTTCAAATGCTGCTCTCACTCAGTTTTTGAGCTCCTTCGTTCTCTAAAAGCGCCGCTCAAAGCTTGCTCATCTTCCCGTTGTCAAACAGCCTGTTGCCTGAGGCTCCACTTTCCCTGTGCACCTTGCACTCCGTGTTGGAGAATCCCATGTCGTAAAAAAAAAATGAAAGCATCAAAATAAGTGAAATGTGATTTATTCATCAAGGAGAATACCTTCATTAACTTTAAAAACAGGAACGGGAAGATGAAACGGACTCTGCACAGACCGTTCAAAGGCTTGTTTTGAGATCATTTGTGTTTTTCTATCGTCATTTTGTGTTTTTTTTTTTGTTTTGTGGCATTGTTGTGTATATTTTTCTTGTCATTTTGTGTGTATTTGATGTTGTTTTGTGAGCAACAATAAAATTGACCTAAAAAAGTAGATTTTGTGGTTGTAGTGTGAGTTCATCAGAGGTGAAAGTAATGGATTAAAAGTACTCACGTTACTGTGATTGAGGCGCTTTTATGAGTATTTGTACTTTTTAATTTTACTTGTACTTAAGTACGTTTTAAAAGAAGTCATTTGTTACATTTCTACTTCCAACCGTTACTGAGGAAATTATTATATTTTTGTTTTAAAATTATCAACAGACATTGTGAAATTAGAAAAAAACTGAAATGACCAGACAATTATCAACAGACAACAGACATTTTATGAATAACTTGTACTTGTACTTGAGTACGGGTTAGAGTCTGCAGGATATTTTTTTTTACAGTGCAGCCGAATGTTCCACTCCCATGTCCACATCAGTGATACCATACAGTTGTTCTAGTGCTTTATACAACGTGTGATTCTCCAGCATAGCCTCGTTCTCCAGGAAACACAGGCTGAGAAGTGAAGACGTGCCTCGGGGCGACTTCCTGTTCCTCTTTGAGAAGATGAGAGCGCGTTGAGCTCAGGGAGAAACTTCAGGAAAGTCTGCGGGAAAAATAGAAACTTTGTGTTACGCTTCACATCAAACCAGGCTTTTCAGATCCTATGTGAACACATGAGTTATTAAGACATGAGAGGAAAACAAAAGATCTGATACAAGAACATTAGTCAAGATAAGATAAGATTATCTCAGTTAAGGTAAATCATGTTAAATAATGGCAAATTAAGATAAATTCTGATTCGTTAGGATAATTAAATTCATTGTTAAATAAAGATTGTCACGGCAAATTTGCGGTTGACCTCATCTGGAGACATTATTTTTGCCCCGGTTGAATGATGGAGTCCAGTCAGAGCTTGATGATTTCATAAAAAAAGGATTTATTATAAAACTAAATGAAAAGAAGTACAAAAAAAGGAGAGTGTCCCATCTTGTATATTGGAAAGGCTAAAATGAAAAAGAGTGCAGGATGGTCCAGAAAGGTTCTTCACCGGCTCCGGATATGAAGGACTGACTAACAGTTTCACAGCTTAAGCTTTATACAGATATAAGAAAAAGTCCCAACCCTGGAAGAAAGAAAAGGAGGGAGTCAGATGCTCCCAACAGTGGAAACGTTGGAGGATGATGAAGACGTGTATATTATGAGGAAGGCTTGTGCCACTGGTATCTGTCCTTGATTGTGTGTGTGTGTGTGTGTGTGTGTGTGTATATCTGCATGTGAGTTTGAGTTTGGCCTTCAGTAGAGACTGTGTGTTGCACTGTGGATACAATACGATCTGTGTTGTTAATTTAACATGACTCAGCTGTTCAACAGTGCAAAGAGTAATGCAGTCATTGTGTATTAAAACATGACAAATTGTACACATGAACACACATTTGACGATATGATGATGAATATAATAATTGCCATAACAAGATGAAAAAAAAAATTCTTCAGATAAATTAAGATTGGTTAGTTTAAAAGAAGACAAATTAAAATAAATTAAGGTTTATCAAGTCAAGAATATTTTAGAAAAAGAGTTAACATCAAATAAATTGAGAAAAGGTAAATTAAGATAAATTGAGATTATTTCAGTTCAGATTAAACAAATTAAGATAAACTGAGAGTCTTAACTAAAAAGTTAAGTTAGGTTAAATTAATAAGAGAAAATAAATTTAGATTAGATAAATTGAGATTCAAATTGAAATTAGTTAAATTATGATCAGATAAATTAAGATAAACTGTGATTTATTAAATCAAGATCATTTTAGAAAAGTTAAGTTAGGTTAATTAAAGATGAGATAACTTCAGATTAGTTCAGTTAAGATAGGATAAATCAGGATATACTGAGATTTCTGAAATCTAGATTACTTTAGAAAATTTAAATTACATTAAATTAAGATGAGATAAGATAAAATAAATTGAGATTAGGGAAAATTAAGATAAAATAAATTAAGATAAACTGTGATTGTTTAAATCAAGATCATTTTAGTAAAGTTATGATAAGGATAAGGTAAGTAAAGTAAAGAAAAGATAAGTGAAGAGTGTAAATATAATGAAGGACATTCAGATGAGTTCAGGTCTTTCTAAATATCGTGAACATTCTTTCACACGCTGACAAATCTCTTCCTCTTTAATCCTTTAATTCACACACTTCATCACCAGCAGAGATTATAAACCTTTTACAGCTTCTTTAATGAGAGCTTTCATTGTTTGACTCAATCACATGAAAAGAAGTGAACTCACAAAGGCAGAATAAGTCTTTTCCTGCCGTGTTCTCAGATCTTTCAGAGCTTTCAGTGAAAGTTTGACGAGTCCAACATGTCACATGTCCTCCCACGCGTCCAGATCTCAACCAGACACTTTCATTTCTCATTTCTAAACTCTTTCTTCTCTTCAAGTTAGCCTGAAGCCACTGGGACTCATCATCATCATCATCATCATCATCATCATCATCATCATATATAGAGTTATACGTTTCTACCCTACGCAGAATAACGCAGAATAAGTGCTGGGCTGAATGGATGTTATCAACCTTCCTTTATTACTGTCACATTTACTGAGAAATACTAGTATGAACCAGTATGAACCAGTATAACTCTTATTAACCAGTATAACCAATATGAACCAATGTAACCATGCATGAACCAGTATAATACAGTATGAACCAGTATAATACAGTATAATACAGTATGAACCAGTATAATACAGTATAATACAGTATGAACCAGTATAATACAGTATGAACCAGTATAATACAGTATAATACAGCATGAACCAGTATAATACAGTATAATACAGTATGAACCAGTATAATACAGTATGAACCAGTATAATACAGTATAATACAGCATGAACCAGTATAATACAGTATAATACAGTATGAACCAGTATAATACAGTATGAACCAGTATAATACAGCATGAACCAGTATAATACAGTATGAACCAGTATAATACAGTATGAACCAGTATAATACAGTATAATACAGCATGAACCAGTATAATACAGTATAATACAGTATGAACCAGTATAATACAGTATGAACCAGTATAATACAGTATAATACAGCATGAACCAGTATAATACAGCATGAACCAGTATAATACAGTATGAACCAGTATAATACAGCATGAACCAGTATAATACAGTATGAACCAGTATAATACAGTATGAACCAGTATAATACAGTATGAACCAGTATAATACAGTATGAACCAGTATAATACAGCATGAACCAGTATAATACAGTATGAACCAGTATAATACAGCATGAACCAGTATAATACAGTATGAACCAGTATAACACAGTATGAACAGATCACATGCTAATCTCTCATAGATCTCACATTAATAATGACTTAATCACACACAAATATCACAATAATCACATGTTAATTGTTAGCTATAGCAGCTAACGATGCTACAGTATGGTGACTTAATGATGAGTTAATTGTAGGATAATCTAAATCTTCAGCTAATCACAGAAATTCACATGCGATAATTAATGTATTTAATCAATTTTGTTTAATTACTGTTGTTTTGAGATTGATTTAAATGTAGAATAATGCTGTTAATTAAACGTTAATCAAAAGATAATCGTGAGATTAGAGAGTTTAGGTAATGACAGGCTATGGTTAGCATGATGCTAACGTTAGCGGTGCTGGGCAGCCTGTGGATGGATCGTCTGCTGCTGAGTTAATATTGTTCTGTGAGCGATCGCACGTCATTCCTCACGGCCGTAACCCGACACCCCAGGGCCTCTCTGTTCATTATTAATGAGTGTGATGAATATTCACAGCAGAAACCTGCTGCAGGAGGAGGAAGAGGAGGGTCATCATCATCATCATCATCATCATCATCATCAGCAGCAGCAGCAGCGATGTCCTTCATCAGAGGAAGGAGAGAATCTACATGTGTGGCCACATTTGTCCACAATGATCTTAGAAATAAAAATAAGTAAATAAATATATATTTGGGTGAAGGAAAGTTTGTGGCGTGAAACACGTGTTGAACATGAAGTGACGAGTGTTTTTCCTGTGGCTGATTAAACGTGTTGGGATTAGCTCAGAGGTTATCACTGCAGGGAGCAAAGATCACCTTTCATTTCCATAAAGTGCAGCGTTTTAAAACTCTGCCACACCCACTCATTTATTCCTGCTGGCTTGGGGTCAAAGGTCAACGCCTGATAAGTACCGTTTTGCTGGCCAAGCAGTGAAAGTTAGCGAGAGTAACTTAGAAATGTCGTCCTTCCAAGCAGGGATTTGTGTTTTAGACTGAGGTAGGGGGCGGGACAGGAGGTGTAGAAAGTACCTGGTGCTGCTTTTTTTAGGACTTCTTTGATGAGGTTCCAAAAACACCAGCCCTGGGCTGCGTCCGAATAGTCCCTCCTATCTCCTTTCCTATCCACTGTTCCTTCACCCCCGGAAGTGTTTAAGTGGCGGCCATGATAAAGAGTGTCCAAGTTCTCTTTAAGCTGAGGAAAAGAGGCTCAATGCTTCCTTTATAACCTCCTTTAGCCTAGGAAACACTGATACATCCTTTACCAAAAACAAAAAAATTATTTAAATTTTTCAGAAATTTCAGGCGACTGCATTTAAACTCCAGGCGACCCCACATGGGTCTTGATCTCTCTTCTTCTTCTCTTCTTATTCTTCTTCTCTTCTTCTTCTTCTTCTTCTTCTTCTTCTTCTTCTTCTTCTCTTCTTCTTCTTCTTCTTCTTCTTCTTCTTCTTCTTCTTCTTCTTCTTCTTCTCTCCAGCCTTTCTTTATTTTCTTCTGTAAGCACATAGAGATTAATTGAGCATCTTCTCTTTCAGCTTTTCACTGCCACCTTTTCCCGTTTCCCTCCTTCTCTCAGGAATGCTTCTCATCATCTTTTCATTAGCGATACCTCTGGCCTTATACATTATTCAGCCTATCTCGTCGTTTATGAGACCGTCACCACGGCGCATCCCACAAACTCATTAAAGAACTATTAGAGGCTGATGATTGGCTGTTTGGCTTTTTCGGCTGAGATCACAGCCTTTTATTTACCTTTGGAGGAAACGGTCCCCACTCCACCGTATATCAGCCCAATCTGGCAACACAGCTGTCACAGTCTTATTTTCTAATGTTTATTCTTGGATTGTTACTTCAGATTGATATTTAAACACAAAGTCTGAACTTTTGTCTTTACGTAGTAAACCGAACTCATGACGATGAGAAACGAACATGATGTGAGGAAGAGGAGAGAAACACATGCATGTGCAGACAAGGTGAGAAAAGAAGAGTAAAAAAAAGAAAGAAAAAGAAAAAAATGGGGAAAAAAGAAGAAAACGAGAAAAGAAAAAGACAAGAAAAAGAAAAGAAAAAGAAAAAGAAAGAAAGAGAAAAAAATGTGCAGACAAGGTGAGAAAAAAAGAAAGAAAGAAGAGGAAAAAGAGAAAGAATAGAAAAGAAAAGAAAGAAAAGAAAAAGAAAAAAGACAAAAAAGAAAGAAAAAAAAAGATAAGAAAAGTAAAGAAAGAATGAAAAACAAAAAAGAAAGACAGAAGAAAGAGAAGAAAAAAGAACAAATTCTGTAGAAGCTGCGTTGCCAGGTTGGTGAATTCTAGCGTTTCTGGATGGAAACATCAGCTATATCTGGCAACGCAGACATGCTAATATGAAGCGTGTCGTGTTAGCAAAGCTTCCGTCTGTGATGATCCTTCAACTGATGAAGATGATGATGATGATGGTTGTTGTGTTTCTGAGGCTCTGATTGGTTCCTTCTCTTTATCATAAAACCGTTGAAAGAAACGAAGCTGACGGGACATTTATGGCGACTAATGAGCGTGTGGAGCGGGCGTGGCAGCACAGGATGAGCTCATTTGAGGCTTTTCACAAGATAAGTGGAAATCTGAGCTCTCGTTTGAACCCTGACCTTTCACAGGCGGAGGGGGCGGGACTTCCATCCTGGCGTCTCCTTCTATATGAAAAACGTTTTCCCACCTTTCCTCCAATCAGTAGCATCTGGAGGGTCTCTGTGACCCGTCAGCGTTAGAGCACATCATCATCGTCTAAAAAACCTGCATTAATTATTCACTCAACTTTTCTATTATTCATGCAGCAAAAGGAAGTGAAAGGACTTTCAGATTTTACTCTTTCCACACATTCGTTTCCGTAATTTATTAAAACCTTTCAGCACCAAAAGGAGGCGCTGCTGAGTCTCATTTAGTGCAGCCCCACATTAACACACAAAATGGCAAAAAACGTACATAATGACAACGCAAACATACAAAATAGAAAGAAATATACACAAAAAGACAGGAAATATATACAGTATATATTGTGACACGCTCTGAATACGCCCCCTGGTGGTCCGTTTACTCAGCACATACTGAATGCTGATTGGTCCATAACTTTAAACAAAGTATGCTGATATCAGAGAAAGAACAAAGTTCTCTGAGGCGAAGGATTTTCTTTTTCTGAGTTTGAAAAGGCCACAAACTTTTCAAATAACCAAAAATGGTGAAACCTGTGAGAAAACTCTTCCTGTTTCAGCTGAAAGCGGATTAAACGAGCCGGTCTGAATGTGGCCCAACAATCTCCAGAAACTTCCGTCGACCCACCCCAGCCCAGCCCAGCCCAGCCCAGCCTAGCCTTGTCTCTAATCCGATGAGTGGTGGCGTGGAAAGTTTGGTGCTAATTAAAACTTTGCGTGTACAGGTGAGCAACAAAGGCTGAGCGACGCTGTGGGATTAGCAGCGTCACACCTGAGCGCCGATTCCTTTCATGCTTTCTGTTTAATCTGGAACTTTCACCTTCATCACCTTCATCACCTTCATCGTCTCCTTCCTGTGAAGTCTGAAATATTCAGCACAGTCACACACGTCGTGTTTCTACTCCAAACCTGAGACTCACACAGCTGTTAGCATAGCTAACATAGTGTGTGTGTGTGTGTGTGTGTGTTTCTCAGGCTCACCAAATGTTCCTTTAATCACTCAATCCTCCAACAAAAGGAGTTCAAACATTTGACGGTGGAGCTGGTCCTGATCAATGTCTGAGACGATGCTCTGCATTCACAGCCTTTTTCCTCCTCTTTCACTTCAGCTCTTGCACGCGCTGCGTTCAAGGACGCGCCCAATGCTCGAGTGCTCCGTGTGTTTGTCAGAGAATGTGATTCATAAGGCAAACGCTGAGCTCTGAAGAGCGTCCTTGACAGCCCCAATCTCCTCATACATGATGTTTTCATTTTTTTCCTTCTTTTCAAAGCCTCGTTTCGGTGAATGTGAGAAAAAAGAAGGGTTTTTCAGAGAAAGAGAATGTCAGATCTATCTGTGACGGGTGTCGCACTTTAGGGTTATTTCCTGCTCAAATGTTTCAGATTTAAGTGCTCCTCCAGCACAATTAATGAGAAAGGAATAAATTAGAATTAAAGGCTCATGTATAATGTTCAAAGTTCTTTAAATCAACACAAATTGAATATCTATAATAATCTATAAAAAATGAATTCATAAAAAAATTAAAATGTCTAAGATCACAATATTAAACGTAGCATACATTTCTATGCTTTATGCTTAATTTCAATATGAACGTCATCATAATAAATGTTCCGGTAACATAACAACTGTGTTCTCGGTTTCCTTGTTACTTGTGTTTTTGTCATGTTGTGTATTGTGTTGTGTGTCGTGTTGTGTATCTTTCCAGGTGAGAGAGAAGGAAACTTACAGGTGAATCTTTGTGTTCCACATATTACATTAAATGTTCTTCTTTTGAGGCTGAAGGACCTCCATACAGAGAACATATGTTTGATTAGCTTAGCACGTAGCCATCAGTCCAAAATGTTTGGGTTACCTTAGCACATAGCAACCAGTCCCACATATTTGGTTAGCTAAGCACATATCGACCAGTCCAAAGTTTTTGGGTTAGCTTAGCATATAGCGACCAGTCTAAAATGTTTGGTTTAGGTTAACACATTCCGATCAGTCCATTATTTTCGGTTAGCTTAGCATGTAGCGACCAGGACAAAATATTTGCATTAGCCTAGCACGTAGTGACAATCTCACGTTTGGTTAGCTTAGTATGTAGCAACTAGTCCAAAATGTTTGCGTTAGCTTAGCCCAGAGAGTCCAGTCCAAAATATTTACGCTAGCTTAGCACATAGCGATCAGTCAGAAATTTTTGGGTTAGCTTAGCACATAGCAACCAGTCCTAAATGTTTGGATTAGCTTAGCATATAACAACCAGTCCAAAATATTTACTTTAGCTTAGCACATTGCGACCAGTGGATCAGTCCATTATGTTTGGTTAGCTTAGCAAGTAGCGACCAAGACAAAATGTTTGCATTAGCTTAGCACGTAGTGACAATCTCACATGTTTGGTTAGCTTAGTATGTAGCAACTAGTCCAAAATGTTTGGGTTAGCTTAGCACATAGCGACCATTCCAAAATATTTATGTTAGCTTAGCATATAGCAATCAGTTCAAAGTATTTATGTTAGCGTAGCACATAACGATCAGTCCAAAATGTTTGGGTTAGTTCAGCACGTATCAACCAGTCCCATATGTTTGGATTAGCTTAGCACATAGCGACCATTCCAAAATTATTATGTTAGCTTAGCACAGTGACCAGTCTAAAATATTCACTTTAGCTTAACACATAGCCAGTCCCACATCTTTGGTAAACTTAGCATATATCGACCAATCTCAATTTTTTAGTTAGCTTAGCATGTAGCAACCTGTCCAAAATGTTTGGTTATCTTAGCACGTAGCAACCTGTCCAAAATGTTTGGTTATCTTAGCACATAGCAGCCAGTTCAAAATTGTTATGTTAGCTTAGCACACAGCAGCGAGTCCAAAATACTTACGTTAGCTTAGCACATAGCGATCAGTCCAAAATGTTTGGATTAGGTTAGCACGTAGTGACAAGTCCAAAATATTTACGTTAGCTTAACACATAGCATCAGTTTCACATGTTTGATTAGCTTAGCACATAGTGTCAATCTTACATGTTTGGTTAGCTTAGTATGTAGCAACTAGTCCAAAATATTTGGGTTAACTTTGCACATAGCGACCATCCCAAAATATTTATGTTAGCTCAGCACATAGCAGTCATTTCAAAGCATTTATATTAGCTTAGCAAATAACGATCAGTCCAAAATATTCACATTAGCTTAGCACATAGCGATCAGTCCCACATGTTTGATTAGCTTAGCACATAGCAAACATTTCAAAATGTTTGGGTTAGCTTAGCACATAGTGATCAGTCTCATATGTTCTGATTGGGGTCAAAGGGCAAAGGGGCGGGGTTGTGAGCAGAGAAGACACTTTGTTGGCTTCCTATTGGCTGTAATCAGTGAAATATGAATAAAATAAAATAATAATCCTGCTGATAGACGTACAGAAATTCTTCCATCAGTCTGAACTAAAGCTCTCAGTGATGAAGCAGACCTTCATCCTCACTCATTTACTTCCTGGTCTTTGTTTCTGATTTAAAGCTCTTAAAGCTCCGCCTTATTAAGCCGGACACCGCTCCTAACTCCCCGTCTCTCATAGATGTTTAATTCATGTTCCCGCCGTCCGTCTGACACACACAGAGCGGCTTCGTTTCAGATGCAACAAAGAGCAGCTGCTAATGAACTTTTCAGAATAAAACTCACTGCTGTCACAGTCCCATTAGCTGTGTACACAGGCTGACTGGGAACACTGGTTCTGCTAATGAGAGCGCTGCTATTTTTACATTTGTCTCCTAATGCATTTAGCATTGAGCAAATAAAAGTATGTACTACAGCTGAACACGTGCACACTCATTGGTTCCTTTGAAAACCACCTGGTAGATGATCGAGTAGAAGATCATCATGGACTTCTACACAGAGAGAGACTAGAACGAATAGATTCCCTCTGATTTATCATGACCAATGCTTTGGTTTTTAATTAAAAACTCTTTTTGTATGTTTTTGTGCATTTTTTTTATCATTTTGTGTGGCTTTTGTTCATTGCCTTTGTTTTTGGATTTATTCTATTTTTGTTGTGGTTTTGGAGTCTTGATGTGATTTTCTCTCATTTTGTGTTTTTTAATCGTTTTGTGTATTTTTTTGTAATTGTGTGTGTAAGAGGTGCCTGTGTGTGTGTGTGTGTGTGTGTGTGTGTGTGTGTGGAGCCTCTCCTCCTCACTCTGATGTTTTCATGGACGTTCACTGCCATCAAGTGGATGATTCATCAAAAAACCTCAGACAATAATACAGTTCCTAAAAAATAATTTGTCTAAAAAAAAAAAAGGACAATTGAACATTTAAAATAAATCAATACATTTGAGGTTCATTATCTGACATTATTAAAATTTTATTTAATTTAATATAATTAAATATATGGACATCGTCTGCATCCTGGCCGACTAAAGCTTCTCGCTAAAGGACATATTTTTTTAATTAAAGGATCATAAGCTAAATTGAATTGAATTGAATTAAATATAACTTAATCTAATTAAATCATGGCTGACTTTTCAAACCATTGTTTTACTCGTAAAATTATTATTAAAAAAGGATCATTAGCTAAACTTAATTTAATTGAATTCAATTAAAAAAACAGATACAAAATTTAACGAAAAAAATCTAATTTTTAATTTAATTCAATTTAATTTAATTACATCCTGGCTAACTTTTTTTGGGCCCGACATTAATAAAATAAAATTTAATTCATGGACATTGCCTCCATCCTGGCTGAAAACGTTTGTTTCACTTGTTAAAAGACAGATATTTTAATTATAAATGACAAACGATGCTGTGTATTCCTGTTTTTATTTGTGTATAAAATACCAGTTCAAACTTTTTAAATCATGGATTTATGAAAAGTATAAAAACACCTGATGCTGAAAGTTTCTCAGACTTCCTGAATCTCCGTGTTCACCAAAGTGTCACATTTTAATTTGAGTGTCAGAGCCGCCTCTAATGACGCACACACACGCGCGCACACACACGCGCACACACACGCGCACACACACACGCACGCACGCACGCACACACACACACACACACACACACACGCACACACGCACACACGCACGCACACACACGCGCACACAGAGCAGAACAAATGCTGTGGTGGTGGCAGTCAATGGGCGGAGCTTATCTCACTGCCAATGACTCTCAGATGAGACACGCCTTCAGTAAAACGCCACAAAGTTCTGACACTTCAAGTCGAACCAAAGTGGAAAATTAAAAACAGAAATAAAGATTTTTTTTTTTTTTTTTTTTACAAAAACTGTATTTACATGTCCATCTTTGGGTGGGGGCGGGGCTTCAGCTCAGAAGACTTTGGACCTGCAGAGAAGGTGAGAGATGGGTGAGCTCAGGGGAGCAGGGAGGGGGAGGGACAGGGGGGACAGGTGGGGTCACCTGGACAGGGCGGAGACGGCCAGCAGCCCCAGCAGCAGCTCCAGGCCGTAGAAGCAGAGGAGCACGGAGCAGAGTATGAACTCCAGCCGCAGCACAAAGGTCTGCAGCAGCAGGTAGTAAACGCAGAGCGCCGTGCACGGACACAGCACGAGGAGAGACGCACACGAGAGAACACGACGCTCACACAGGTTCCCCTTCCAGCCTAGACAGAGAAAATATAGATCTGTTCATGTTCTATTTCATAAACATATAAAACATAGATCTGTTCCTGTCCTTCATTACAGACGTATAAAGAATAGATCTGTTCCTGTCCTTTGTTACAGACATACAAAGACTAGATCTGCTCTTGTTCTCAACAATAGATATGTTCCTGTCCTCTTTCATAAACATATAAAACATAGATTGTTTCCTGTTTTCAGTCACAGATGAATAAAGATAGATCTGTTCCTCTGTTAGAGACACCATATTGTGTTTTTGTTTCTGTTTTTGTTGTATTCTTGTTGTTGCGTTGTGTTTTTTCACCATCATTCCGTGTGTTCCTCTTGTGTGACTGATTCCCTTTATTTGATATGGACAACACAACTAAACTGGTAACCCAGATCTATTGTTTTGAGTGTTTTGGCACATGTACTAAAAGGCTTTTAAAAAGGTTAAAAGTAACAGAAATAATAAGAAAGTAAGGAGGAAATATGCACTGCACAAAATATTAGAACAAGAAAAGCAATATTCAAAGTTAAATACAGACATTAGTTATAGAGCTGAGGCTTTGCCATCTGTGTCACTGCAACATGATACTTTACTGAAGTGTGTCAATCAAAGTAACGGGAAAGTCTGTGCAGAAAGAAGAGGAGGCACTTGTCAGGGAGCGAGAGAAGAAAGAGAAGAAAGGATGAAAAAGAAAGAAGAGTGGTAAGTGGAGCACAATGTTGTTTTATATTTGTATATGTTTTATTGATCTGTGTTTGCAGTTATTTTGCTAACAAACACATAAACAAGCAAACAAAAAAACTCAGGTAATTATATGTTTAACACTTGTCAGAGGGGCCCCTTGGGAATATTCTGTTTGGGGCCCCAGCGTACCCTAGGATCACCACTGGGCTGAGGCAACACGAGCATATTCAGAGCAGAGCCGTGACTCCTCCCACGTACCGTAAAACAACCTCAGAACCTCCAGAGCAAGAAAGATCAGCAGCAGAACCACGTCCAGCACCAGGTTGTCAGACGGGTACGGGAGAAGGATTCCTGACGGCACAGCAGAGAGATGAACATGTGACTGACCCACTGACTGACTGACCCACTGACTGACCCACTGACTGACTGACTGACTGACTGACTGACCCACTGACTGACTGACTGACCCACTGACTGACTGACCCACAGACTGACTGACTGACCCACAGACTGACTGACCCACTGACCTTTGTAGATGAACATGAGGATCTCTGTCAGGTAGAATGCTGCAGAGTACCAGGAGTTGAGGTAGAACAACACCTGCAGAGGAGTGGAGGAGAGCTGAGGAGGAAACGGTCAAGGAGAAGCAGCAGAGGGAGGAGAACCAGAACAATGGTCCTCATTTATCAACCTTTGCGTCAAAACGTGTGCAAATTTGAGTTCACGTTTGGTCGTACGACAGGATTTATCAGATATTGGTATCGGACAAATCCCAGCATACAAATGATCAGGTGTTAATAAATGCAGCGGTTGTCTTTACATGTTACGCCCTCCTGTTTTGGAGGCCCCACCCACTGAGGTCCAACAAGAAAATAAACTTTTCCAAAATGAAATCGGCATCTTAACATCTGAGGTGGAGCAAAACAAACTTGTGCTTTTCGAACATGTGAAAACTGGAAATAAAGAAGCTGATTTAAATGCTCTGTCGAAGAGGATCAGCTACTGAGCAGCTGACGTCTGCCCCCCTGTGTGCGCTGAGAACAGAGACACACGGTTTTGGCTCCAGTTCACCTTTCTCTTACTTTTGAATCCTACTACAACATTTTGCTTAGAAAACTATGAAACATCTATAGATCATAATGATGGAATGAATGAGTGATAACATACATTTTTAAGAATCTCATTTTGTAAATAAGTGGAATGAAACTGTATTTAGGCTACCTAAATAGATTTATTTCTATATTTTTTATCATTTCCTGTCATTCCCTGCTGATGCGAGACCAAGACTGACCTTTGAATTTTCATTTCATGTTCTAATTAAAATAATTTCAATTTTGAGTGTTTTTCATGTCATTTAATATATTTTGTTGTTGTTTTTTATTTTATTTTTCAGTATATTTTTATCTTATTTTGTGTGTTTTTGTTGTCGTTTTGTGAGTTGCTGGTAATATTTAGTATCATTATCATTTCAAACTAAAAAATAAACATGATAAAACCTCATATTTTAAAAGCTTTAATTTTTTCATTTATCCTCCTCTGTCTCTCTTTAGTACCTCCTGTAGTGCCATTGCGTATCCCTAGGGGTACACGTACCCACTTTTGAGAAACACTACTTTAGGCACTATACAGACCCTTTTCCAAAAAATTAGAATATCATGGAAAAGTTGTTTGATTTCCATAATTCCATTCAAAAAGTGAAACTTTCATAGATCATAGATTCAGGGCCAACAATTTAAACGATTTCAAGTATTTATTTGTTTATGTTTACAAACAGAACCAAAGCTGTTTGAATGGTGATTTCTTCACAGTATTCTAACAGTTTTCGTGGGTTTTATGAGCTGGAAGCCCAAATTATGTAAAAATAAACAAAGAAATACTTGAAATTGTTTAAATTGTTGGCCCTGAATCTATGATCTATGAAAGTTTCACTTTTTACATTTGGAATTATGAAAATTAAACAACTTTTCCATGATATTCTAATTTTTTTGAAAGGGTCTGTATATCACATTAAAATAAATCAATGAAACGTATTAAAAATTAATAAATGTTGTCCCTTGTCTTTATTTATTTCGCCTATAGTTCGTCACATTACTGATTAATTCCGTCGCTAAGGACACATCAGATCCCTTTACCAGGACCTGAGGATCCACATCTCCTCCTAAAGCTTCAGAAACATCGTTTTTGTTGTTTTTAGGAGTAAAGACTCGTTCTGAGGTGAGATGATGATGTTCTCTCTGTATAGTGGTGGTTGTGAGCAGAGAAGATGCTGTAGAGAGGATACGATGGGCGTTCCTCCTGCAGAAACAACAGAAACAGTCAGTCAGTCATCACAATACATTAGATTCACTGTCTGTTACAATAATCCCACATATTCTTCTCTGCATATGTTCCTCAATGACTAGAAATGTTTGTGTTAGATTAAAGTCTAGAGCAGTGTTTCTCAAATGGGGGTAAGTGTACCCCTAAGGATACGCAATGGCACAACAGGCTGTACAGAGAGAGAAATATGGGGTTTAATAATGTTTGTTTTTATTTATACTCACAAAACGACAACAAAAATACGCGAAATGAGAGAAAAAATATACTGAATAATAAACACACACACACACAATAATTTAAATACCACCAACAACACAAAAACGACACAAAATAAGAGAAAATATACTGAATAATAATAAAAGAACAGACATATAGAAGAGTCAAATGTCGGGTTTGGTTTTTTGAAATGCGTTCGTGCATTTATTAATAATTACAGTAAACAAAACTCATAAAAGGCGTGATTTTCAGTGAACAGCATGGTCTAATGGTGATTATTGGTGTAGCGGTTCAACTCGTCACCATTTTAACTGGTGAAAAGCGTCATTCTCCGTCACACTTTGCTTCCCTTTTCCGTACACGCATTTCTTAAAATAGCGTTAGTTTTAAATTAGTAATTAGCAGTGAAAACTGTCACCTATTATTTATGATAAACCTATACTGCCATGATGAGCTAGTCGGAATCCTGTCAGTAGTTGACTCGGTCACCATTTGAACCACAACACTAATGCGTCCACCGTTAGCCTGTAGATGCTAACTCACGTTCTGTGACCGGTTAGCTTTCTTCTCTGAGGCTCTTTACACATTAACTGATTTATTAAAGTTAATTTCATCTCAGGATTGTAAATATTTCTTCAAATAACTCACCAACAAAGTTAAAAGACGAACGGTAAACTCACCAGGCGACATCTCCACCAAAGCTCTGTGGTTGCCCTGGTAACAGCTCCAGGATTTTAGAGCTATACCTCCCCCTAGTGGACTGGAGTATGACGAATAAAATAAATGAATAAATACTAACAAACTGAAGTGTGATCAATGAATGAATAAATAAATGAAAAAATTATGTGGATGTTGATAAGAATTATTTTTTTTAAGTTATTTTAAATTGCGGTTTATTTTAGCTTTAATTAGCCCAGAGTTTTTCAACCTTGGGGCGGTGACCCTATGTTTTTTTTTTTTTTTTTAAACATTTTTTTTAATTGTATTTTTTATTATTATTATTATTATTTATACAATAAACGCGCTGATATTATTAGCAAACTAAACTTGGCAGTATTATTAATAACTAGTAAGTCTAGTTTTAATGAAATAATGAATAACAAAAAAATAGTTTTATTCCCGCTCCCCCAAATCGATTGACAGTTCAGTCCTGAGGCGTGACGTCAGCTCGGACCAGTTGTTTACTGTTTACTGCTGCAGCAAGTGACGTCATGTCTAAACAATCTAACTAATGATCTGGTGACCAGGGAATAAAAAAATGGAAGAGGAGGAAAACGTTGAAAAGCCAGAAGTTAGTCAGTGTTTGAAGATCCATAACAATTTATTAATATCCATGAGAGTCAAACAAGCTAGCAGAGCGACCATGCCAATGTTAGCAGCTAGTGCTAAACATACTCATTTATGTGTCACATGTACGTTAGTATATTTATTTACACACACTTTAATACACAAAGCAGATCCCAGGGTTGGGATCAATTATATTTGTAATTGCATAATTGGTAATTAATTACAATTATGACATATTTGTAATTAAGAAAATATATTGTGCTTGTAATTTAATTGAAATAGGGTTCAGATAATTGACATTGTAATTGTAAAATTGTAAAAAAAAAATTTTTGTAAAACTGTGTTCTATATGTAAACTAAATAACTTTCATCTAATGTTAATGTGCTAAATCTTAAATGTGTATAGATTTTTTTTCTATTTATAAATATCTAAATATTTATCAATATCTAATCACATCATTCATATCCTGTGACATGGTTTGATTGACAGACTAGATAATGGTTCATATTCTGTTTTTCCTTCAGATTCACTGAAGAAATGTGACGATGTCATCGATGACCTTCACAAACTGCCCTTGTGAAGGTTTCCAGTGACGTGATGATGGCTGCTGATTCTGGTCGCTATACAGTTTTAACTTTATTGGATTTAACATCTGCTTTCGACACCGTAGATCACAACACACTGATCCATCGTCTCAAATCAGAAATGGGGTTTTCCGGTGCTGTACTACAGTGGTTTGCCTCGTATATAAATGGTAGAACTTTTAATGTGGCTTTTAATGATGTAATGTCCAATGTGTCCACCCTGTCATGTGGAGTACCCCAGGGCTCTGTTCTGGGGCCTGTTTTGTTTTTATTGTACCTGATGCCTCTTGGTCGGTTGATCCGTGGTTTTAAAAATGTTTCTTATCATTTTTATGCTGATGATATCCAGTTATACTGCTCTTTTAATGACTCAGAGTTTCACTTTTTACCTGAGTTCTTGGACTGTATCTCATGCATCAAAAACTGGTTTTCATCAAACTACCTCCAGATAAACCCCAACAAAACTGAAACTCTGATCATCGCCCCTGATAAAAAGATCCCACTTATTAAGAACTCTCTCGGTGATTTGGGTTCATCAGTGAAATCCAGCATCAGAAATCTTGGGGTTGTGTTTAACCAATCGATGTCTTTGGAGGGCCACTGTCGCCAACTGACTAAAAACTGTTTTTACCGTCTGAGAAATATCTCAAAAGTGAGGCATCTACTGTCCAAACCTGATCTGGAACTGGTCATCCATGCTTTTATTTCGTCCCGCATTGACTACTGTAACTCAGTTTTTACCTGTTTTAATAAGTCGACCCTGTGTAAACTCCAAATGGTTCAAAATGCTGCTGCCAGACTTTTGACCGGTACGCCCAGAACATCACACATTACCCCGATACTTTCCTCCCTGCACTGGCTCCCTGTCAATTTCCGGATTGAATATAAAATACTGGTTCTAACATTCCGGGCTTTGCATGGCCAGGCTCCTCTATACATTTCAGACATGTTGTGTCCCTACACTTCAGGACGCAGCCTTCGATCCTCAGGTCAGGGTCTACTAAGGTTCCCAAAAACCAAATTTAAAACCAGAGGAGACCTGGCGTTCCAGGCTGCAGCCCCCAGACTCTGGAATGGTCTGCCCCAGTCTCTCCGGGAGATGAACTGCGTGGACACTTTTAAAAAACATTTGAAGACTTTGCTTTTCAAAAAAGCTTTTAGTTAACAAGATTTTATTTTTAATTTTTACTGCCCTTTTATGATGCTACACATGTGATGTAAATGTATGTTTATTGTTTCTGTGTACAGCACTTTGTGATTTTATCTGCGAAAAGCGCTTTATAAATAAATACTTACTTACTTACTTACTTACTTCACTGGGAGGAAAACCAGGAGAATAAACTCACAAGGCTGGACTGAAGGATGAATAGAATGGATGGATGGATGGATGGATGGACTGAAGGATGAATAGAATGGATGGATGGATGGATGGATGGATGGATGGATGGATGAACTGAAGGATGAATAGAATGGATGGGGCTTTTTTATAGCTTGTGTTGGTTAAAGCTGCTTTATAAATCACCACCAGAAAATAACACTATTCTTACTAAATAGTTCTTTGTGTACTACCTCTGTGAACTGTTTAAAATGATGTGTTCATTACTGTAATTTCAGTAATATTATGTCAAATCTGGAAGTTTTACATCTTTTCACAAAATGTGAATGTCAATAGCAAAAACATTTTAGTCATAAGTATTTAAATTAAAATTAATACTTGATGAGCCAACCCACCACTATCTATCTATCATTTATTTGTGTCTTGTTTTTGTGCAATGCCTTACTCTAATCATGTTAATAATTTGTATTTTGAACCTGTTACTAAGATATTTAAATTGGCTTTTATTTACTTGTTTGTGTTCTTTTATATGTGTATGTGAAACACTTTTAGCAAAATTAAATAAAATATCAAAAAAGTAATTATGTTCATGTTGTCTCTTTATATAAAGAGTCTTTGTGGATATGGTGAAGACCACTAGTGTTAGAAATTATTCTGATAATAGTAAATAATAAATGTAAATATGAATTACCTGGTATAAAAAACACCATATAAGGGGACGCCAAAAGAAAATGTTGCCTCGGGCGCCAAAGAGGCTGCCCGCAAGAGTGTCAGTGTGTGCGGTGTGTGCAGGAGTGTCGGTGTGTGTTACACCTTACTATTCTTAATTGCACTTTTAATAAAGAGTCACATTTTTGTACATTTATTTGCAAATTTACATTTAAAATATGTTTCTAATAATTATGACTTTCTTTCCCCTAATCATAACTCATATCAATGACTTGCTATAGTTTATATATTTTGATTTTTAATATATTTTATTTTTGCCCAATCAGGACAGAATTGACGTGTCGTTAATGAACTGCATATCCCAGGATCACCCAGGTGTTCGCTGATTGGCTGCCGCCGGCCGAGGGTTAACGTGGCACAGCGGCACCCGCGCATGCTCAGTGCGAGGCTTCCCCGGTAGGACGATGATGGCTGTGTCTGTGCGGAGCGGCGGTTCTCAGTCCGGTGTGCTGTCGGTTCTCCTCCCGGTTTTTCTCCTCACCGTCCTCTGCAGGTCCGTGTCCGGTTTGTACTTCCACATCGGAGAGACCGAAAAGAAATGTTTTACCGAGGAGATCCCGGACGAGACCATGATCATCGGTGAGTGCTAACAGTGGCTAACGGCTAACAGCTAACAGCTAGCTCTGTCCCACGACAGCAAGTGAAAGAAGTTCATTAACCCCAAAAAACTGTAAAATAACTACAAACTAGGGGTTAAATCTGATTCTAAATGTCTTTACTAATTAACCTCAGGTTAAGTCTGAATAACTATATTTTCAATTAATCTAAAGACGTCCAATAATGTACGTTTTTAATTTTGTAAACCATGAACGTGTAATATCACGGTTTAATAATAATAATGCATCAATTTTATATAGCGCTTTTTTGGACACTCAAAGACGCTTAACAGTTTAATAATAAAGTAATAGTTTCACAAGAGAAAACGCAGTTTAATTGGTTAATATACGTCACTGATGAGCCAATTAATTAGATACACCTGTTTGTATTTTTCCTCTTCAGCCTGGTCTGTTATATTTACCTATTTTATTAGATTATTTCATATAATCTAATGATTATATCATATTCCTACCAAACTGTGTTAATAGTTTAATTTTAATTAATAATTTGTTTTAATGCCCCACGTTCACAGGCTGCATTCAAATAAACCAATGACTTAAATATTAAATTGTAAAATTTAAGAACATTTAAACTGTTTTACTGAAGAATAAACAGTTTAATAGATTATCACACTTTACCAATGAGCCATTTTAATAGACACCTGTGACTAAAACCGGTTTAGTTAAAAAAAAAAAATTTAAACAAATATTGTTTTTTTTTTTTTACTTATTTATTTTTGAACTTGTTCATTTACCATAATTTAGTTAATATTTATTGACTTCTAAAGTGCATTTTAAGTATATATAAAAAATAAAATGTATTTTCTTGATCGAAAAATGTTTATGCTTTGGCAGGCAGCATATGTTAACGTATCAAAAAAATCCATAATCCTTTTTTTTTTATTTTAAACTTAGGTTATTTATTTATTTTTAATCCATTTAACTCCACGAATTACTCAGCTTTTATTGGATCACATTTTTCTAAACCTGACTTAATGGCATCTTTAATAATAAATATACTAGTAATGTGAGTTTTATTGTGTATAATTGTGAAAAAAAGCAGTTTTCTACTGAAAGATGACATTATACGACAGCCACAGAGTTAATACTGATATAATGTTCTACTTAGTCTTGCTTTGAGTAAAGTTTCTTATAATTTATATTATATTATAGTTTTTAACTGAAGTTTAGATTTAGTCGACGATATTCAATAAAACACTAAACCTGCAGGAATGATGGTGAAACTGGTTTCTAACAGATGAAGCTAATCCACAGTTTTACTTAATGTTCTACAGCACAAGGTTTTTTGGTTCACATTAGAACAGAAAAACATACAAAGCAAAGCATTGTTCAAACAGTTGGTGTGTAATGATATCATTTATGGAATGTTTGTGGAATCATTTAAAGGAAATTTGACAGATTTTGGAAAAATGTAGTTCTTTCAATAATTTGAGATAAAAAATAACTGTCGTCATGTGATATAAAAAGTGGAAAACTGAGTTCTGTATTAGATTGTGAATTTAAATAGAATGTTTGTATTTGTAGGGACAGATATTCACAGCTAAATGAGTGGGTCGTTTACACAATGATTCATATTAAAGTGTCAGTGTTGGTCCCACCCCAGGTGTGATGTGACAGGACAGGATCAAATCTAGAAATAATTCTAATCAGGAGCCACTAGGGATGTAACAATTAATCGTAAATCAATTAAAAATTGATTCATAGGTATCACGGTTGGTATCGATTTTCTGAAAATTGAATTGCAGTACTTTTTTTAAACAGCAGAGGGTGCTATATATTTATCCTTCTCTTGTCCAAATGCTGAGGCGGCGGGCGGAATCTGCTACTACACTCTTTCTGGCCGCCTTCTACTCTTAAACATGTTCATAAATGATTCCTTACCCCCTTAGCACCAAAAAATATCTGTAATATTACGTGAATATCTGTAAAAGTCACATTTTTTTATTAGCTCTGTCTGCTAGCGTGTAGCATCTCTTCTTCACTGCACAGATTAGCTGCATGGCAACCGACCACTGGGTTACCAGCTCCCTCTGCTGGTCCAAACAAATATCTGATGTAAATACAGTGCAATGACTGTTTTTTTTTTTGTCCAATTGTTAAGACACAAAATACATTTTCAGTTGCCCAAAACTATTATGCAGTTTTGCATTGTTTACTATAGAACCAGAATTTAAATAAATAGGCTTCTCCATTTGTATTATTCCTTTATTTCATTCAAGATTTATTTTTAGTTAAATTACGTTGTTTTTAATAGTTTATCAAAGGATTCTTTTGACAATGAAAAATAAAAGGAAAACAGTATAGTTTTTTTTTTATAGTTTTGAACTAAAAAAAAATAAAGGAATATTTTTCAATCATTATTTGTCTACAGTCCCATTTTGTAAAATAAATCGTGAATCGTATCGGGAGTTGAGTGAATCGTTACATCCCTAGGAGCCGCTAAATGTGTTTTAAACTCATGAAACCAGACGTGAGGAACGTCTCTCTGAAGTCCAGCTGGTTTGTTTACAGGAAACTACAGAACTCAGCTGTACGACAAGCAGAAGGAGGAGTACCTGCCTGCTACGCACGGCCTGGGAATGTTTGTGGAAGTCAAAGACCCTGATGACAAGGTCACACACACACACGTTTAAAATGACTTCATTAAATTAGAATACTGTTGGACGTCTGTCAGCCCTTACTTTTCTCAACATCCTGCGTGTGTGTGCGCTCACGCTTGTGTATCCTCTGCAGGTGATCCTGTCTCGTCAGTACGGCTCTGAGGGACGCTTCACCTTCACGTCTCACACACCTGGGGAACATCAGATCTGTCTGCACTCAAACTCCTCCAAGTTCTCCCTGTTTGCTGGAGGAATGCTGGTGAGGACATAACGTACAGTAGACTAGTATATACTGTGTAGTATATACTATAGTGTGATTAGGATGGTGAGTGTTCCCACTGAAGTATATTTCCAAGTTTCCCAAGATGCATCTGGAACCTCCAGCGTTAAAAACCTTGTTCACACTGAGGCTAAATATCTCTGTTGATTCTCCACCTTTACTTTGAAAGTTCTGAAAACATTTGAAGTGAGAAAGAGACCAAGTAGAATATCAACATGTGCTCATTTCATCCATAAAACTCACTGAAACACATTTCACACATTTTCAGAGACCATCCATTCTGCTACTGACTAAACTTCCTGTTCACTTCAAAACAAGAGCCCTATTTACAAACATGTGAAAAAATTAATGGAAGACAAGAAAATATGCTTTTATTTTGAAAAAAGGATGTTTGATTTTTAGCTTGACGCTGGTCCCTGGACCGTCTTACATTCAGCCCCCAATGCATCATGGGATGGTTGAGTATGACTAGTGTGCCCACTATGCATACTTAAAAAATGTCCCCATATAGTATACTTCATGGTATTTCTCACATACTTGGTCTATTCATTCTATCTAATGCTGGGGTGTCAAATTAATTTTGGTCCGTGGGCCAAATACGGACCAGTTTGATCTCACGTGGGCCACACAGTTACAGGTGGAGAAACATGTCATGTCAGCATTAATGTGCCCTAGTTTGAGCTTCCACGTATAAATGATAAAGTATGGAAGGCGCTGACTACATCCAAGCATTAAGTGACAGATATTATTTGTATACTTGATTTTGTTTCACTCACTGACTCCACTCTTCTTCTTCTCCTCGTTTTGCAGAGGGTTCACCTGGACTTCCAGGTGGGCGAACACGCCAACAACTACGCTGAGATCGCCGCCAAAGACAAACTGACGGAGCTGCAGCTGAGAGTGAGACAGTTGGTGGAGCAGGTGGACCAGATCCAGAAGGAGCAGAACTACCAGAGGGTCAGTCACCTGTCTGTCTGTCTGTCTGTCTGTCTGTGTGTGTGTGTGTGTGTGTGTGCGTGTAACGCTGTGTTTGTGCGTGTAACGCTGTGTTTGTGCGTGTAACGCTGTGTTTGTGTGTGTGTGTGTGTGTGGTGTGTGTGTGTCCTGTCTCTGTTTGTGTGTCCTGTCTCTGTTTGTGTGTAACGCTGTGTGTGTGTGTGTGTGTGTCCTGTCTCTGTGTGTGTGTAACGATGTGTGTGTGTGTCCTGTCTCTGTGTGTGTGTAACGCTGTGTGTGTGTGTCCTGTCTCTGTGTGTGTGTGTAACGCTGTGTGTGTGTCCTGTCTCTGTGTGTGTGTAACGCTGTCTGTGTGTGTGTGTAACGCTGTGTGTGTGTGTGTGTGTGTGTGTGTGTGTGTGTGTGTGTGTGTGTGTGTGTGTGTGTGTGTGTGTGTGTGTGTGTGTGTGTGTGTGTGTGTGTGTGTGTGTGTGTGTGTGTGTGTGTGTGTGTGTGTGTGTGTGTGTGTGTGTGTGTGTGTGTGTGTAACGCTGTGTGTGTGTGTCCTGTCTCTGTGTGTGTGTAACGCTGTGTGTGTGTGTCCTGTCTCTGTGTGTGTGTAACGCTGTGTGTGTGTGTCCTGTCTCTGTGTGTGTGTAACGCTGTGTGTGTGTGTCCTGTCTCTGTGTGTGTGTAACGCTGTGTGTGTGTGTCCTGTCTCTGTGTGTGTGTAACGCTGTGTGTGTGTGTCCTGTCTCTGTGTGTGTGTAACGCTGTGTGTGTGTCTCCCTCCCAGTACCGTGAGGAGCGTTTCCGTCAGACCAGTGAAAGCACAAACCAGCGCGTGTTGTGGTGGTCCATCGTTCAGACCCTGATCCTGGTGGCCATCGGCATCTGGCAGATGAGACACCTCAAGAGCTTCTTCGAGGCAAAGAAGCTGGTGTAACGTACGCATGTGTGTGTGTGCGCGGCACTTCAACGTCTCTATTTATTTCTCATTCATCTGAGACGAGTCCGATGAGATTCAAAGGTTCATATTTAAAGTTACTGGGTAAAGTTTTAGCAAAAAGAAAAAATATATTTTTGAGCTTCTCCACAAACCAAATGGAGACGAAGACCCGACACGCTTTTATAAAGGTTAACGTTGTTCTTGTAAATTAAGGAGAAAAGTCTGAGAAATGTTAGTTTTTAAGTAAAGAGAACTTGTATCTTCCCCTGGTCGTGTTTAATGAATGAATGAATCCAGGGAATTAAAGACAAACCCGCTCTAAACCAAGGAATTTTAACTAGTTTGGACAGGAAGTGGAGCACAAACAGGAAGCGTGACGCAAACAAAGGACGGTCTGTTTTATTCTGCTCTGTCGACGCTGGTTTTTGGATGATTTCAGAAAGTCGTGCTGAGATTTTTGAGTTTGCAGCATCGTTGACAGTCGATCCAGAACCTTTAATTCTTGTGAAAGATCTGAAATCATTAACCTTTTAAAGAGTCAGTCTGTCCTGCTTCTGTTTGATGCTCCACGACTTAATCTGAAAAACTAATGTCTGTGGTGTGCTTTTATTCTGGAATCTGAGTTTTAGGCTGGAGGAGAGGGGCTTGAACTCTTGTTTTATTCAAACTTGATGTGAAAAATCTCTGAAGTTGCACTTAAAATAAAGTTTCAGTCACGCTTTGGTGGGAGGGCTTTGTGTGTGTGTGTGTATCTCTGTGTGTGTGTGTGTGTGTGTGTGTGTGGGACTTTTCTTTTATTCTTCTACTGTTTTCAGAGCTCAGCAGGTTTTTTATGCTCTATTGTTTGTATTTTGATGGAAAATGAATAAATTTGAAGACATGTGACTGCAACAAGTGGAAACCAATTAAACTGGTGTCACTCTGGTTTCTCATCAACACTACATCACGTTAACCGTTTAATTCTGGTTTAAGGAGAACATGAGCAGAGTTTACTGTATAAAATCTAATAAAACAGAATGGTAATGTTACTGCCCTCTAGTGTTAGAACAGACGTATGATTTATCAACACTAAACTGAGCGAGAGTCGCAGTTTTAGTGAAAAAGGACAAAATGTCCTTAAATTATTCTAAACATTTACAATCACAGGGACAAATTATTTCAGGGAATCTTTGAAAATAAAACCAACTCATCAAGACCTGTATTTGGCCAAAATACCAACCTGTATCTACATTTGTTGACAAGTTCTTTTTACTTATTAAATTGAAAGTAAAAATGCAAGAAAAACCAAAGATTGACCTTAAATATGACCTTCAGTGAAGGTCAAGGTCACACATTGACAGTCTGAGCACTGTATCTCAATTTGTGGCCAAGTTATAGAGAAAAAAGTATTGGGTTTTTTTTGTGCCATGAACTTTGACCCCTACTCATCGTTTACTGGTAGGTCGTACAGCTTCGGTCCAAAGAAATAAAATACTCCACTTGAGATGAGCTTTTCATAAATGTAAGCATCAAACGTGTATGACAAATATTTGTAGAAATATGGCAAATTTAGTTTTTTGACACGTGATGCAACCTTGACTTTGACATTTTGGCTCTAAAAAGGTCGACTGCACATCCCTGACATTGTCTATGAGATGACGTGTGTCATTAGTGCTGCATTAATAGCATAGGAGGAGTTTCAGAAGAAAAATAACTCCTACGAGAACAATATACTGTATTACCAAATACAATTTAAACTAATTAATTGAATCTGTTGCTGTTGTAATCGTAATTCAATTGTAATTGATTTCAGATAATTGACTGTAAATGTAAATGCCTTGAAAATATATATAAAAATTGTCAATTATATTTTAACACAAAACTGATGAACTATGTCACAGTTCTACACATGTAGTTAGCTATTAATAAAATGTTTCATATTTTTCCCATTAAAAAAAAATCTAGGGGTTTAGTGACACAAAAAAGGCTCAGACGCCCACACCATAAATAATAAAACCTATATTTATATTGATTATGAAGCCTAACAAGGTAATCAATAGATAGGAAATAAATGAAAAGATAGATATTTGTTTTTAGTGTATTATACAGATGATTTAGGACCTGTTAGCATTAGAGATGCTAACAGAATGATTAAGGTTGACTTTTATTAAGTTATTTATTTCAGGCTCAGTAATTGTGATTAATTGTAATTGAACTTTAGTAATTGAGAACGCAATTGTAATTCACTTTCTGAAGATAAAAAGTAATTGTACATTGAAAAAATGCTGGTAACTGTATTTGTAATTGAACATGGGTAATTGAAAATGTAATTGTAACTGAAAAATGTAATTGACCCCAACCCTGGCACTTTTATTTCAGTTTAATCAGCTTAAACAGGGTTTAAATGTGCTTTATAGATAAACTGAAAAAAATCTGATTAATCGATTCATTAATTGATCGATTAATCAATTATGAAAATAATTGTTAGTTGCAGCTCTATTGGTTTTAACACAATAAATCTAAATATTAATTATTACTGTCACACACTGTTATTGTTGTACTACAAAGAACATGTCACAGATCAATGTTTTCTAGCACATGATGAATAAAATGGTCAGGATTTTTTCAGTACTTTCATTGTAGTAATATTTTGTCTGAGCTACTTTTAGTTTGAGTATTTTTGACAAGGAGTGTCACTATGGAGATACATTGTCTTTATTATTCAATTATATACATATAAAAAAACATTTTTAATAAAAAACTGAGACCCACATAATTGTATTTGAACACTTTTTCTTTCATTATTATTTTATTATTAGCTCCAGATTTACATATTTGTGTGTAAATAATAATTTGATGGCTGAAAGTTTTCTGTAGGAACTTTTCTTCGCTGCTGTTTCCGGTCGGACGTAGAAGGAGGACGGACTGGTATCCGTTACTTAATGTGGTGCAGAATCTTTCTCACTTCTCTCTGTTCGCTCGTCGTTGTGTAACTTTAACACACAAACACACACTAATCCGTGTGTGGAGCTGCTGCAGGGCCCTGAAGGCGGACTGAGATCCGGCTCTCGGAGCTTTGGGAGCCGGAGCCGCACTGAAGGCGGACCGCTCTGTGCTACGTGTCGGGATGAAGCCCGAGTCCGGGCGGAGGGAGCCGTGCGGCGGAGGGAAGGAGCGCTGAGCCCCGAGAGCCGCTCCGGAGCTCCGGGTACCGACATGTACTCCTCCCGGAGGAAACCGGTGCTGTACTTCAAAGAGGAGGGAAGGTGAGCACGAGCGGCCACGACGTTAGGAAAAGAATATCGTCTCAACATGGGGGGCGCGGACCGGAAATGAGCCAACAACAAAGCTGTGCTTTTTGTTAGTCACTTCGAGAGCCAATCAGTTAACTGACCGTCTGTTTTGCTAACTGACATTCAATATGTGCACTGTCTGTTTTATTTACCAACCTGTACTGTACAGTGGTGTACTGAATCTGTTGGTTTCTGTGTTAGGGTTGTCACGGGACTAAAATAAAAAGGCAAAAAATTTTGAAGCATAATTTCCTTTAATAAAGTTGAGAATACAAACATGAACAGTATACAAAGTATTTTTAAATTAAGTGAAATGTAGCGCAATATTTAACACTTGTAAACAACAAAAACTATTACACTTTTTTGAGAAAGTATAACAAAATTTAGCAGCACCTCTAAAACAAATGCTAATTAATAAACAAATATTTGCAAAACAAATACTAATTAATAAACGTTTTAAAGAACAATGTGCAAAACTCAAAAACAACGGTTCTGATCATAGTAAAGGTGTTAAAGGTCTGATATCATTCAAATCAACTTTGAGTTTTTAACCTTGTTACAATGTTAATTCTTTATCAAAAACTCTCCCAAAATATTATTGGGTTTCCTTCCTGCATCTCTGAGAAATCGTCAATAATATGCTCTCTGAGCTGATTCTCTGCCCTATTCTGATAAACAAGCAGTAGTGACATCACTAGAATTATGAACCATCCCCTCCAGGAAGTGCCTGCTGCTGGTGCCACGCCTCCACAGTGAACATACACGCCCATTCTCTCTGGTGCTAGAGACATGTGAGCAGCTGAAGAACATCTGTTTGGATGGTCATTGTCCTTTTTTTTTTTTTTTTTTCTAATCCAGTCTGCACGTGGGTTAACGTTAATGATAACTGTATAATACTTCTTTGTTGCTGAAACAGCAGCTTTACTGACCTTTTAAAATTCCTCACAGAGACTGAGGTGTTGGTCTTTCAGATGCTTCACAGCTCTACTGCACTTTGTAGCATTGCTAGCATACAGGCCTGTCCACATCTGTTGTCTTCCCTTCAGAGTTTGTTTGATATGTAAAATACTTCTATACGCAACTTTATCTCTTCTCATTTTTGACTAAAACTGGTTGTGCAGGCTCCGCCCCCAGCAGCAGCACTAGCCATGCTGCAGCCGTGCTGACATCGTATCTGATACTCACTTTTTGGTATTAATACTTTATTCAATATCAAGTTTTTTGACAACACTATTCTGTGTAGGTTCCTGTCTTCTAGGTGTAATGAATCTGTTGGTGTGTGTGTAGGTTCCTGTTCTTTAGGTGTAATGAATCTGTTTGGGTGTGTGTAGGTTCCTGTCCTCTAGGTGTAATGAATCTGTTGGTGTGTGTGTAGGTTCCTGTCCTCTAGGTGTAATGAATCTGTTGGTGTGTGTGTAGGTTCCTGTCCTCTAGGTGTAATGAATCTGTTGGTGTGTGTGTAGGTTCCTGTCCTCTAGGTGTAATGAATCTGTTGGTGTGTGTGTAGGTTCCTGTCCTCTAGGTGTAATGAATCTGTTGGTGTGTGTGTAGGTTCCTGTCCTCTAGGTGTAATGAATCTGTTGGTGTGTGTGTAGGTTCCTGTCCTCTAGGTGTAATGAATCTGTTGGTGTGTGTGTAGGTTCCTGTCCTCTAGGTGTAATGAATCTGTTGGTGTGTGTGTAGGTTCCTGTCCTCTAGGTGTAATGAATCTGTTGGTGTGTGTGTAGGTTCCTGTCCTCTAGGTGTACGGTCTATAAGCTGTTCGGCCTGTGTCTGGTGCTACTGCTGGTGTCTCTGCTGTGGCTCCAGTTCACCTGTTCAGGTGACATGTCTCCTGTGATGGACCCACGACGCCCCGCCCAGCCGGCCCCTCCCCCTCAGGCCCCGCCCTGTCCTGCGGAGGGTCGGGCGTCTGCGGAGGACGACCCTACCTGGGGTCCTCACAGACTGGCCCTGATCGTCCCGTTCAGAGAGAGGTTTGATGAGCTCATGGTTTTCGTTCCGTTCATTCACACGTTTCTCAACCAGAAGAAAATTAGACACAAGATCCTGGTGATCAACCAGGTGGATCACTACAGGTCAGTGATAGGCTCCGCCCCCTGTGACCTCACAGCTGTCTATGCTAACTGCTGTAGGTTTAACCGTGCTATTTATGCTAACTGCTGCAGGCCTAATCGTTGCTATCTATGCTAACTGCTGCAGGTTTAATCGTGCTAATTTTGCTAACTGTTGCAGCTTTAACTGTTGCTATCTATGCTAACTGCTGCAGGTTTAACTGCGCTATTTATTCTAACTACTGCAGGATTAACCGTTGCTATTCTATGCTAACTGCTGCAGGTTTAACCATTGCTAACTATGCTAACTACTGCAGGTTTAACCATCGCTAACTATGCTAACTGCTGCAGGTTTAACCATTGCTAACTTTGCTAACTGCTGCAGGTTTAACCATTGCTAACTATGCTAACTGCTGCAGGTTTAACCATTGCTAACTATGCTAACTGCTGCAGGTTTAACCATTGTTAACTATGCTAACTGCTGCAGGTTTAACCATTGCTAACTATGCTAACTGCTGCAGGTTTAACCATTGCTAACTATGCTAACTGCTGCAGGTTTAACCATTGCTAACTATGCTAACTGCTGCAGGTTTAACCATTGCTAACTATGCTAACTGCTGCAGGTTTAACCATTGCTAACTATGCTAACTGCTGCAGGTTTAACCATTGCTAACTATGCTACCTGCTGCAGGTTTAACCGTGCCTCCCTCATTAACGTGGGCTACCTGGAGAGCGGGAATGACACAGACTACCTGGCCATGCACGATGTGGACCTGCTTCCCCAGAACCAGGAGCTGGACTACGGGTTCCCCCACCAGGGCCCATTCCACGTGGCCTCACCTGAGCTCCACCCCCTCTACCATTACAAGACCTATGTGGGCGGGATCTTACTGCTCACCAAGCAGCACTACAGTATGGTAAGTCTGCTGCAGAGACCAACAGATTCATTACACCTAATAGACAGGAACGAGCAGCAGGGGGCGCTGAAGGACCAGCTTTCTTTTTTCCATTCAGCAGCTTCTCTTCTTTAAATCCTCTTTTTTTTTTTTTTTTTTAACTTTGATTTTAATTCTTGTTGGGTTTTTTTTGTTTTTATTTTGGCGGTCATTCTGTTCTCTCTGCTCTGATTGGTCAGGTTGTTTTTCTGTCCCTGTCCTACATTGTTCTGTGTTTTTTCACCTGGTGATACTAAGTGTATTGAATGTGTTGGTGTGTGTGTAGGTTCCTGTCTGCACGGTGTAATGAATGTGTTGGTGTGTGTTTCAGTGTAATGGGATGTCCAACCGTTTCTGGGGCTGGGGCCGAGAGGACGATGAGTTCTACCGTCGTCTGAGGAAAGCAGAGCTGCAGGTGAGCAACTACACGCCAAAGGTTTAAACGCTGTGATTGGTCACATACTGATAGGCTCCTCCCCCTTCTTCCTGCAGCTCTTCAGACCCAAAGGAATCACCACCGGATACCAAACGTTCCTGCACGTCCACGACCCCGCCTGGAGGAAGAGAGACCAGAAGAGAGTAGCTGCTCAGAAACAGGTAGATCAACAGATCACTGGGATCTCATCCAATGGGATGGCTCACATCCACAACTTACCACGAAGAAGAAATGACTTTTTTACAACAACCAATGATCAATCAGTGAATTTATGTTTTAATTTCTCTATGATCTCTTTGATCTTTGTGTGATCCTGTAGGAGCAGTTTAAAGTGGATCCTGAGGGCGGTCTCACTAACCTTCGTTATCAGGTGGTGTCTAAACAGGAACTGACCATCAGTGGAGCTCCATGTACCGTCATCAACACCAAGTTAGAGTGTGACCCCAGCCAGACGCCCTGGTGCATGCTGGGATAGGACAGACCCCAGACGCCCTGGTGCATGCTGGGATAGGACAGAGAGTCTTCTTACTGCTGTGAACTATGACGTGTTTTATTTTATTTTATCTGCGTGTCGTCCTGTTGTTCACACAGACTCTCCCATCAGGCTTTTTAATAAAAAATAAATCAGTCATTAACTAGTCCTAGAGCACTATTTCTCATTTAACCGTCCTACACAACATTGTTTACCATAAAGTGTGTGTGTGTCATGTTTTTAATTATAACCACTCCTTCCCTCTGTTCCATGTTATTCTTTTTTTTTTGTTGACGTTAACTCCTCCTACACAGTTTGTCTGATTTTTGACGAATAAGCTATGAAAAAATTCAGAAAGTTAAACTTTAATAATAATGAATTTAATTTTTTTCTTTCCCATTTATTTCTATTGGAAAATTCAGCTTTTTAAACTTTAACTTCTTAATTCCCAGACATTCTTCAACCGATTAAGACCTTTAACGTGTTCAGCGACTGAAGATACTACCTCCAACACATTTAACCTATATGCTAATGCTAGGTTACTGCTAATGTTAGTGTTAATGCTAATGCTAGAATAATGCTAATTCTATATCAGTGATATATTAATGTGAGCTAACGTTAATGCTAAGCTAATGCAGTGCAACTTGAGCCAGCACCTGTATTGTCACTCATTTTATTCATGAAATGTAAATATTCTAGTTCTTCTAAAGCTAGGTGCTGAGTCACCACCTTAGATTTCTCCACACTTGTCACCAGACTGGCTAAACTGATTAAAAAGCACAATGTACACAACTATAACTTCACTTTTCACTCTTCCATTTCCTACCCTGATTCCCTCTTCCCTGTTCCCCTCCCCCTCCCCCATGTGTAACACAAACCCTCTCTTTTTATATCCTCCCTTTAATAAAGTGTTTCTTACCCTTCCTTAGGGAGGGCTGGTGATGGTTAATGCAATGAAATAAATTAATTTATTTAATTGCATTAACAAAACATGCATTGCTGTCATTAAAAGATTGCACTTCTTGTAGTGTTGACCTTTGACAGCATGTGCAGACAAAGTAAAAAAAAAAAAAGTGTGTGTGACTTCATTGTGTCCATCTTGGTACGACTTTGACTAAAAACTCAGTTCAATAATGTCAATCAGTGGTTCTTTAACTTATTTGGCTCTAGTCCCCCTTTTTCTTGTTTCTGAATTTAAGTCCTCCATTTGTCCGACTACAATATTTTGCTTAGAAAACTATTTAAAAACATCTATAGAGCGTAATGATAGAATGAATGAACACGTTCTATTTCGTGAGATGTCTCACTATGGGGTGCAACCTCTGTCTGCATTCCTCAGAAACATTTATTTAAATCTGCCAATCCTGATTGGCTGGTGAAGCGCGTCCGTCCGCTAGGGGGTGACCCACCTATAAAAGGAGGACGCGGACAGACGCTCACCATTCAAACACCTCTTCTTCTCTCAGGTATCTGGCGTTTTTTTTTTTTTTTTTTTTTTTTTTTTGCCATTCTATCTGTCCACAGGCAGATTCTCTTTATTCCAGTCACCAGACGCTGGCAGAACTAGCGCCTGCTCTGGACCACAACTGGTCGAGAAATGGGTAGAATACAGCTCTTACCTTGCTTTGCTTGGTAGGAGCTGTCCTTCGCTGCTGGAAGGTAGTGAACCTCCAAGCCTCGGCTTCGGCTCCTTCCAACGCTGTTGCTCTGGCAAACGTTGGTTCACAGAGGCTCTTTCACTCCATTGTTAGCCCGCTACACACTCCTTGCCGCAAGGCACGTGCGTCGACCTCAGCACACCTTGCTGTCGTCTTGGTCCCGCTGCTCTCAGCGCCTACGGGCCCATGCGCAAGTCGGTCCCCCTCTGGGCTCTCACGAAAGTGTGTAGCCCAGATCCAGTTCCAAATACTACGGTATCCGAGCTTCGGACGAAAGCGGAAGCTGCCCCCCTCGAGAAAATCCAAAGCTGTCCTTGACGTCTCAGATGGTTCAGCACAAATTGGTTTGCATCCCTGTTAGCACCTGTGGTAGCATAAGCTAGCCACCCGCTCTCCCGACTGCGTCACGCGGTGATTGAAGCTAAGGCCTCTCTCACCGAGGGAGCGGGATACTCTGGGGCTCGCTTTAGTCCATGTGGGGGTAAAATCTCCACTATGGACAGGCACAAAGTCTGCCCCAATTGCCTGGGTTTGGAACATGCCCGCATGGCGGTCGAAACTCCGGGCTGGCACGCCCCTCTCAGCAGGACTCCTTCCCCCCTCACGGTGTCCCCATGGTAGCGAGTGAAGTAGAGACTCAGTTGATGTAAACTGTGGCTTCTCAGGGTTACAGCTGGGGTTCCCAGCTCGACCTGGCGTCTCCCTCACCGCTTCATGAGAATGTCCTCGTGATCGACTGTGGAGAGTTTGATGTAGACTCCCAGCCTGGACACAATGGAAGTGTGTAAATGCACTGTGGCTCGGCTGGCCATTCCGGGGCCCGCCGGAGCTGCTCGTGGAAGTAGTTCATCCCTGGAAGGACCGTATGTTCACCGGGCAAACCCCCGTGTCAGGTGCCTCATCCCTCGACTGGGAGGCAATGGAGAGCCTCTCATTACGGCTCACCTGCTCCCGAGACAGCCCGTTGTGTTCCCTCGGAGACCCGTGTTACCAGAGCGTGCCGTATCCAGTTGAGCCTGTCCACTAAGACGTGTGCAGCAGCTGTCCTCTCGGTCAGGGCGCTGAATTTACTCTCTCTCCTCACTGCCTATCAGGCTGAACTCTGTGAAAATTTTGCGCTGTCTCGGGATGCCCCCGTTGTTCCCCAGGGGCGCATCATGTGAAAATGTCTGCCACTATAAGCAGGGTAATGACGGGTCCTGTTATTCCCACTCGCAGGAAGGCTCCGGCCCCCTCCTGGTCTGGGTTTGTACCTGGACGATTGGCTGCTTTTGGCACAATCAGAAGTGGAGGCCAGGGCGCGCATGCGCAATCTGCTGGATCACCTGTCAAATTTGGGATTTGTGGTGAATGCAGAAAAGAGCGTGTTGTCCCCTACACAGGAAATAAATTTCCTGAGTCTGTCCCTGCACTCAGTGCCATTTGCCGCGCGTCTTTCACTGCAGCGGGTGGAGACGTTCGGGGCATGTCTCGGGTTGTTTTGGGTGGGCAGTTCTGTTCAGTTCAGACTGTGTCTTTGTTTATTCAGGTTGATGGCTTCGCCCATCCTCGTGATACGCCTTGGTTGCCTTCACATGAGGAATTTCTGACTGTGGGTGGCCTCACATGGGCTCGATCCTGTGCGTCATGGCGCACAAAGGGTTTTGGTCACACCGGAGTGCGGCGCAGCTCTGCACCACTGGCGTGCCCCGGGCTTCCTGATGGGCGAGGTGCCCTACGGTCCTCCAACGCGCTCACATAAATTACTTGGAGCTGTCAGCGGTGTTCCTATCGCTGATCCACTTCCTTCCGTCTCTCAGGGGACATCATGTCCTGGTGAGGACGGACAATACCACGGTGGTGGCGTACATCAATCATCAGGGCGGGCTGCGCTCTCGTCGGTTGCTGTCACTGGCATGCAGACTGATCCTGTGGAGTGTTGGGCGTCTCCTCTTGCTGAGGGTCTAGGTCTCTTTATGAATCTAGGTGGAGGCTGTTTTAGGGCTGGTACTTCCAGAGGAACCACGTCCCTTTTCAGTGCCAGGTGGGAGTAATTTTGTCATTTCTGCAGGACCTGAGTGACAAAAACAAAGCCTTTTCCACTGTGAAAGTGTATTTGGTGGCGATCGCCGCTTGTCACGTTGGCTTTGGGGGACAAGTCGGTCAGTCAGCACCCGCTGATCTGCCAGTTTATGAAGGGAGCACGTAGGCTCCTACCCGTGGCCAGACCACTGGTGCCATCGTCAAGAGGGTCAGTGACATCCATACACTCTCGGTTAACCTGTCATGCGCTCAGCTTTTCCCAGGTGATGCGAAGATCATCCTGAGACCCAACCTGGCCTTTGTGCCGAAGGTTGTGGGCTTGTGTTCTCCTATTGACCTTTTGGCCTTTTCTGCCTCACAGGGTGAGCAGCGGCCGAACGTGTTGCGTCCAGTTCGTGCGACCCGCACTTATATGGATATGACGAGGGGCCTCAGGAGGTGCGATCAGTTGTTTGTCTCCTGTGCCAATCCCTGTGTGGGGAAGCCTGGTACTAAACAAAGGTAGTCTCACCAGACTACCTTTCTTGCTTGAACGAGGAGAAGAGGTGCTTATTTTGAATGGTGCACGTCTGTCTGCGTCCTTCTTTTATAGGAGGTGGGTCTCCACCTAGCAGACGGACGCGCTTCACCGGCCAATCAGGATTGGCAGATTGGAATAAATGCTTCTGAGGAATGCAGACAGAGGTTGCATCCCATAGTGAGACATCTCACTCATGTTACTCATAGAACCAGGGTTTTATACATAAGGTAAAGTTTTAAAGAATAAAATTTTGTAAATAAGTGGAAATAATCAGTATTTAATCCAGTGATTCACAACCTTTTTTGGATCGTGACCTCATTTTGATATCAAGAATTTGTGGCGACTCCAAAGACGTTTTTTTTTTTTTCTGGAGTTAGGCTGGGTCCGAATAGTCCCTCCTATCTCCTTTCCTATCCACTGTTCCTTGACACCCGGAAGTGTTTAAGTGGCGGCCATGATAAAGAGCGTCCGAGTTCTCTTTAAGCTCAGGAAAAGAGGCTCAATGCTTCCTTTATAACCTCCTTTAGCCTAGGAAACACTGATACATCCTTTACCGAAGGAGACGAGAAAATGTTGACCCACAATTCATTGCGGCGACAACATTTAAAGGGAAACGCACACCCGAGCGCTTACAGAAACTCACGATGACGATGCAATAATATGCCTTGAACAACTTTAAATAAATAATCTAAAACCCATATATTATGATATACAGACACATTATCAGATTATAACTGACATAAAACAGACAGTCTGTTGTTCTACAAAAATGATCAGAGACATCTTTATCCACGTTATGTTTTATAAACATAATTCATATTAGTGAGTAGAAGGTGAGTGTGATCAACCATTCTCAATGTGACGTTCTTTTAGTTTACCTTTAGTTCCTCGTAGCCATGGTAACCTCTTTTGCTTTGATTTACATTCAAACCTTGTGATTTATGAGATTATATCAGTGGAAAGTGTTAGAAATGTGCTTTTAGTCCATTTTTGGAAATTTTGACTTTTTTTCACCACGATAGACGTCACTAACCTTCACCGCTGTCTGATTATTACGTCACCTAGTGGAAGTGTGTCTGATTGCCTTTACATAACTCCTTTCCTAACACCTTTCCTTAACCCTGTGACGTCATCCACTGGATTATAGAAAAGTGGATAGGAAAGGAGATAGGAGAGACTATGAGGACATAGCCTTAGTATTTGATCATGTTTGAAGGTTTTTTTTTAACTGCATTCTAGATTTCTATTTCACAAAGTGAAAACATAGAAAAAGAGTTATATGAGAATGTGTGTTGTTTTCATTTAGAAAAAAAAAAAGAATCATTTCAAAAATCTATTTAAATTTTTCAGAAATTTCAAGCAACCCCACAAGAGGTCCCGACCCCAAGGTTGAAAAACACTGATTTCTGAATAAAAGTATTTCTATAGTTTTTATCATTTAGATTGACAATTTATTTGTTAATTTTCCACTTTCTCTGTCTAAATTTCCCACTGTAGTGCCATCGCGTACCCCTAGGGATACACGTACCCCCATTTGAGAAACACTGGTGTACAGGAAGCACAAGTTTAAAGTTATAACACAGAGGTAGGCAACTTTTATTACAGCGGGGCTGAAAAAAATGTGTTTGATCTGAGGGTCACATGATCAACATTCATGTCAGCATTAGAATAATGAGTGATGTGAGCATTAATACATAGTCATTTTGTGTTTTTCTGTCATTCTGTGTATGTTTGTTGTCTTGCTCTTGTGAAGCTTTTTGTGCATTTCTGCTGTCCTTTGTATATTTTTCCTGTAAAATATATTGCTTTTGGAGTCATATTGTGTATTTGTGTTGTCATGTTTTGTGTATTTCTGTTGTCTTTTTGCTTGTT